>NC_090324.1:165067044-165092044 GCF_040869045.1 Eurosta solidaginis
AATTTTAAAATCATTGATTTTAATATTTATTGTATGCATTTATATGATTTACAATGCGAAAGATTCAGGATACCTTCGGGACCCGTCTTGAAACACGGACCAAGGAGTCTAACATATGTGCAAGTCATTGGGTTATTTTATATAAACCTAATGGCATAATTAACTTAACTTAAAATATATGGGATTAATTTTTAGTCTATTTTAATTATAGTCTATTAATTCAATCCCGGGGCGTTCTATATAATTATGTATAATAATAATTTATTATTATTTATACCTCTAATTGGAGCGTACCTTGAGCATATATGCTGTGACCCGAAAGATGGTGAACTATACTTGATCAGGTTGAAGTCAGGGGAAACCCTGATGGAAGACCGAAACAGTTCTGACGTGCAAATCGATTGTCAGAATTGAGTATAGGGGCGAAAGACCAATCGAACCATCTAGTAGCTGGTTCCCTCCGAAGTTTCCCTCAGGATAGCTGGTGCATTTTAAAATTATGTAAAATAATCTTATCTGGTAAAGCGAATGATTAGAGGCCTTAGGGTCGAAACGATCTTAACCTATTCTCAAACTTTAAATGGGTAAGAACCTCACCTTTCTTGATATGAAGGTTGAGGTTATGATATAATGTGCCCAGTGGGCCACTTTTGGTAAGCAGAACTGGCGCTGTGGGATGAACCAAACGTAATGTTACGGTGCCCAAATTAACAACTCATGCAGATACCATGAAAGGCGTTGGTTGCTTAAAACAGCAGGACGGTGGACATGGAAGTCGTAATCCGCTAAGGAGTGTGTAACAACTCACCTGCCGAAGCAACTAGCCCTTAAAATGGATGGCGCTTAAGTTGTATACCTATACATTACCGCTAAAGTAGATGATTTATAATACAATTTCGATTGAATTATAAATTTTGAAACTTTAGTGAGTAGGAGGGTACAATGGTGTGCATAGAAGTGTTTGGCGTAAGCCTGCATGGAGCCGCTATTGGTACAGATCTTGGTGGTAGTAGCAAATAATCGAATGAGACCTTGGAGGACTGAAGTGGAGAAGGGTTTCGTGTGAACAGTGGTTGATCACGAGTTAGTCGGTCCTAAGTTCAAGGCGAAAGCCGAAAATTTTCAAGTTTAAATTACAAAAAAAAATATATATATATATATATATATATATAGTAAAATTTAAACACTTGAATAATTTTGAACGAAAGGGAATACGGTTCCAATTCCGTAACCTGTTGAGTATCCGTTTGTTATTAAAAATGGGCCTTGTGCTCATCCTGGCAACAGGAACGACCATAAAGAAGCCGTCGAGAGATATCGGAAGAGTTTTCTTTTCTGTTTTATAGTCGTACTACCATGGAAGTCTTTCGAAGAGAGATATGGTAGATGGACTAGAAGAGCATGACATTTACTGTTGTGTCGATATTTTCTCCTCGGACCTTGAAAATTTATGGTGGGGTCACGCAAACTTCTCAACAGGCCGTACCGATATCCGCAGCTGGTCTCCAAGGTGAAGAGTCTCTAGTCGATAGAATAATGTAGGTAAGGGAAGTCGGCAAATTAGATCCGTAACTTCGGGATAAGGATTGGCTCTGAAGATTGAGATAATCGGGCTTGATTGGGAAGCAATATCATGGTTTTATGTACTCGTTCTGGGTAAATAGAAAACTTCGGTTTTTGTTCCCCGGATAGTAGTTACGTAGCCAATTGTGGAACTTTCTTGCTAAAATTTTTAAAGTTATATACATTTTTTATTAAGTGTTATATATTCTTTTTAAATTATAACGATTATCAATTAACAATCAATTCAGAACTGGCACGGACTTGGGGAATCCGACTGTCTAATTAAAACAAAGCATTGTGATGGCCCTAGCGGGTGTTGACACAATGTGATTTCTGCCCAGTGCTCTGAATGTCAAAGTGAAGAAATTCAAGTAAGCGCGGGTAAACGGCGGGAGTAACTATGACTCTCTTAAGGTAGCCAAATGCCTCGTCATCTAATTAGTGACGCGCATGAATGGATTAACGAGGTTCCCACTGTCCCTATCTACTATCTAGCGAAACCACAGCCAAGGGAACGGGCTTGGAATAATTAGCGGGGAAAGAAGACCCTGTTGAGCTTGACTCTAGTCTGGCAGTGTAAGGAGACATAAGAGGTGTAGTATAAGTGGGAGATATATAATTTCGGTTATTTATCGTCAATGAAATACCACTACTCTTATTGTTTCCTTACTTACTTGATTAAGTGGAACGTGTATCATTGCCTAGCCATATTAAGGATATATTTATATATCTTATGGTATTGGGTTTTGATGCAAGCTTCTTGATCAAAGTACCACGAGTTTGTTATATAATTGTAAACATATTTTAATGAGAAATGATAACATTTTTCGATGTTATTATCATAATTAAAATTTGGTATAACTCCAACACTCAGGTATGATCCAATTCAAGGACATTGCCAGGTGGGGAGTTTGACTGGGGCGGTACATCTCTCAAATAATAACGGAGGTGTCCCAAGGCCAGCTCAGTGCGGACAGAAACCACACATAGAGCAAAAGGGCAAATGCTGACTTGATCTCGGTGTTCAGTACGCACAGAGACAGCAAAAGCTCGGCCTATCGATCCTTTTGGTTTAAAGAGTTTTTAATAAGAGGTGTCAGAAAAGTTACCACAGGGATAACTGACTTGTGGCAGCCAAGCGTTCATAGCGACGTTGCTTTTTGATCCTTCGATATCGGCTCTTCCTATCATTGTGAAGCAAAATTCACCAAGCGTTGGATTGTTCACCCCTTCAAGGGAACGTGAGCTGGGTTTAGACCGTCGTGAGACAGGTTAGTTTTACCCTACTAATGACAAAATATTATTGCGACAGCATTCCTGCGTAGTACGAGAGGAACCGCAGGTACGGACCAATGGTACAATACTTGTTCGAGCGAACAGTGGTATGATGCTACGTCCGTTGGATTATGCCTGAACGCCTCTAAGGTTGTATCCGTGCTGGACTGCAATGATAAATATGGGGCAAATTGCATTGTATGGCTTCTCTAAATCATTTAAAGTTTATAAATTTAATTTATAAACGACAAAATGAATATATGTGATGCCAATGTTATTTATAACATAGCAAATGCGGGAGGATTCAAATATCACCCGTATGCCGCGCTAGTTATATATAAAAACATTATTTAATACAATGACAATGCCTAGAATCAATTGTAAACGACTTTGGTAACGGGCAAGGTGTTGTAAGTGGTAGAACAGCTGCCATACTGCGATCCACTGAAGCTTAACCTTTGCTTGATGATTCGAAAACAATTTATTGGAATTAATTTTCCAATTTATTATTGTTTTGATGTAATCATCTTATAAAAATATGCATATTTAAAATATGCAATATAAAGAGAGGCGCTTGTTTAGGGGCCAAGTCCTCTATAAAAATGATGAAAAAGCAAATATTGTAATCTACTACAATAAAGTACAAATAAAGCAACAAAAATTTTGTTAGTTGAACTTTATTATATTTGGGCTAATAAAGTCGATATATTTATACAGATGTGTTTTAAGCGACCAATGAAAGTAAGTGAGGTTTTCCTTACCTAGGCCGCTTACACAAAATATATTAGCGAAGTTCATATATATATAACTTGTTCACTTTCATTATTTAAATTGTTGCTTGTACGGTAGTATTATTTACAAAGAGAAAAATGTAAATGAAATATTACAATAATGTACAAATAAAGCAACTAAAATTTTGTTAGTTGAACTTTATTATATTTGGGCTAATAAAGTCGATATATTTATACAGATGTGTTTTAAGCGACCAATGAAAGTAAGTGAGGTTTTCCTTACCTAGGCCGCTTACACAAAATATATTAGCGAAGCTCATATATATATAACTTGTTCACTTTCATTATTTAAATTGGTGCTTGTACGGTAGTATTATTTACAAAGAGAAATATGTAAATGAAATATTATAATAATGTACAAATAAAGCAACTAAAATTTTGTTAGTTGAACTTTATTATATTTGGGCTAATAAAGTCGATATATTTATACAGATGTGTTTTAAGCGACCAATGAAAGTAAGTGAGGTTTTCCTTACCTAGGCCGCTTACACAAAATATATTAGCGAAGCTCATATATATATAACTTGCTCACTTTCATTATTTAAATTGTTGCTTGTACGGTAGTATTATTTACAAAGAGAAAAATGATTCGAAAACAATTTATTGGAATTAATTTTCCAATTTATTATTGTTTTGATGTAATCATCTTATAAAAATATGCATATTTAAAATATGCAATATAAAGAGAGGCGCTTGTTTAGGGGCCAAGTCCTCTATAAAAATGATGAAAAAGCAAATATTGTAATCTATTACAATAAAGTACAAATAAAGCAACAAAAATTTTGTTAGTTGAACTTTATTATATTTGGGCTAATAAAGTCGATATATTTATACAGATGTGTTTTAAGCGACCAATGAAAGTAAGTGAGGTTTTCCTTACCTAGGCCGCTTACACAAAATATATTAGCGAAGCTCATATATATATAACTTGTTCACTTTCATTATTTAAATTGGTGCTTGTACGGTAGTATTATTTACAAAGAGAAATATGTAAATGAAATATTATAATAATGTACAAATAAAGCAACTAAAATTTTGTTAGTTGAACTTTATTATATTTGGGCTAATAAAGTCGATATATTTATACAGATGTGTTTTAAGCGACCAATGAAAGTAAGTGAGGTTTTCCTTACCTAGGCCGCTTACACAAAATATATTAGCGAAGCTCATATATATATAACTTGTTCACTTTCATTATTTAAATTGGTGCTTGTACGGTAGTATTATTTACAAAGAGAAATATGTAAATGAAATATTATAATAATGTACAAATAAAGCAACTAAAATTTTGTTAGTTGAACTTTATTATATTTGGGCTAATAAAGTCGATATATTTATACAGATGTGTTTTAAGCGACCAATGAAAGTAAGTGAGGTTTTCCTTACCTAGGCCGCTTACACAAAATATATTAGCGAAGTTCATATATATATAACTTGTTCACTTTCATTATTTAAATTGTTGCTTGTACGGTAGTATTATTTACAAAGAGAAAAATGTAAATGAAATATTACAATAATGTACAAATAAAGCAACTAAAATTTTGTTAGTTGAACTTTATTATATTTGGGCTAATAAAGTCGATATATTTATACAGATGTGTTTTAAGCGACCAATGAAAGTAAGTGAGGTTTTCCTTACCTAGGCCGCTTACACAAAATATATTAGCGAAGCTCATATATATATAACTTGTTCACTTTCATTATTTAAATTGTTGCTTGTACGGTAGTATTATTTACAAAGAGAAATATGTAAATGAAATATTATAATAATGTACAAATAAAGCAACTAAAATTTTGTTAGTTGAACTTTATTATATTTGGGCTAATAAAGTCGATATATTTATACAGATGTGTTTTAAGCGACCAATGAAAGTAAGTGAGGTTTTCCTTACCTAGGCCGCTTACACAAAATATATTAGCGAAGCTCATATATATATAACTTGCTCACTTTCATTATTTAAATTGTTGCTTGTACGGTAGTATTATTTACAAAGAGAAAAATGTAAATGAAATATTACAATGAAGCACAGCACAAATAAAGCAACAAAAATTTTGTTAGCTGAACTTTATTATATTTGGGCTAATAAAGTCGATATATTTATACAGATGTGTTTTAAGCGACCAATGAAAGTAAGTGAGGTTTTCCTTACCTAGGCCGCTTACACAAAATATATTAGCGAAGCTCATATATATATAACTTGTTCACTTTCATTATTTAAATTGTTTGCATATGCAGAGTAATATTATTTACATTAAACACAAAAAATATAATTTTTATTATATTTTTTAAATATAATTCTGGTTGATCCTGCCAGTAGTTATATGCTTGCCTCAAAGATTAAGCCATGCATGTCTAAGTACACACGAATTAAAAGTGAAACCGCAAAAGGCATCAGTTATGGTTCCATAGATCGATCATTAACAGTTAGTTGGATAACTGTGGTAATTCTAGAGCTAATACATGCAATAATATAAACACGGACCTTATGGAACGTGTGCTTTTATTAGACTAAAACCAAGCGATCTTTATAGATTGTTATATTGGTTGAACTCTAGATAAACATGCAGATCGTATGGTCATCTACAACTAAAAACTTTAAATGGGTAAGAACCTCACCTTTTTTGATATGAAGGTTGAAGTTATATGATATAATGTGCCCAGTGGGCGACTTTTGGTAAGCAGAACTGGCGCTGTGGGATGAACCGAACGTAATGTTACGGTGTCCAAATTAAAGTAAGCGCGGGTAAACGGTGGCGGGAGTAATTATGACTCCCTTAAGATCGCCAAATGCCTCGTTAACTAACTTTTAAAATGTGTTGCGACTAACGAAGTGCAAACTAGCATTGCACTGAGGCCGCGCACATATAAAAATGTATGAAAATTATATATAAAGAGGCGTTTGTTAGGTGCGACAAATCCTCTATAAAAACTAAGAACGAAAGTTAGAGCTAGCGATTGGGTGTAGCTACGGCTCTCTCAGTCGCTTCCCGGGAAACCAAAGCTTTTGGACTCCGGGGGAAGTATGGTTGCAAAGCTGAAACTTAAAGGAATTGACGGAAGGGCACTATCAGGAGTGGAGCCTGCGGCATAATTTGACTCAACACAAGAAAACTTAACAGGTCCGAACATAACATATATATATGAAAGTATATATATGAAAGTTTTAAAAGTTTCAAAATACTTTTGTAATGTGTTGCGACTAACGAAGTGCAAACTAGCATTGCACTGAGGCCGCGCACATATAAAAATGTATGAAAATTATATTATAAATACAAGTACTTGTATGAAACTTTTTTCTACTTGTATGAAACTTTGTACTTGTATGGAAGTTTGTACTTGTATGAAACTTTTTTCTACTTGTATGAAACTTTGTACTTGTATGGAAGTTTGTACTTGTATGAAACTTTTTTCTACTTGTATGAAACTTTGTACTTGTATGGAAGTTTGTACTTGTATGAAAGTTTCTACTTGTATGAAACTTTGTACTTGTATGGAAGTTTGTACTTGTATGAAAGTTTCTACTTGTATGAAACTTTGTACTTGTATGGAAGTTTGTACTTGTATGAAAGTTTCTACTTGTATGAAACTTTGTACTTGTATGAAAGTTTGTATCTTGTACTTGTATGAAAGTTTGTATCTTCATACATTTTTCGTCATGTGAGGTGAGCGGGTCAGAAAACAATTTTAAGAAACGTATGAAAACTTTGGTCAGCCATATAAAACCACTAAGCGTAGCTAACAGACGCTGACAAAGTTTCATACAAGTACTAACATCTACTTATATGAAAGTTTTGAAATTATTAAAATACTTCAAAAATGTGTTGCTGCTATCGAAATGCAAGCTAAAAACACTTAAACGTATGAAAACTTTGGTCAGCCATACAAAACCACTAAGCGTAGCTAACAGACACTGACAAAGTTTCATACAAGTACTAACATCTACTTATATGAAAGTTTTGAAATTTTCAAAATACTTAAAAAATGTGTTGCTGCTAAAGAAGTGCAAGCTAAAAACACTTAAACGTATGAAAACTTTGGTCAGCCATACAAAACCACTAAGCGAAGCTAACAGACACTGACAAAGTTTCATACAAGTACTAACATCTACTTATATGAAAGTTTTGAAATTTTCAAAATACTTAAAAAATATGTTGCTGCTAACGAAATGCAAGCTAAAAACACTTAAACGTATGAAAACTTTGGTCAGCCATATAAAACCACTAAGCGTAGCTAACAGACACTGACAAAGTTTCATACAAGTACTAACATCTACTTATATGAGAGTTTTGAAATTTTCAAAACTATGAAAACTTTGGTCAGCCATACAAAACCACTAAGCGAAGCTAACAGACACTGACAAAGTTTCATACAAGTACTAACATCTACTTATATGAAAGTTTTGAAATTTTCAAAATACTTAAAAAATATGTTGCTGCTAACGAAATGCAAGCTAAAAACACTTAAACGTATGAAAACTTTGGTCAGCCATACAAAACCACTAAGCGTAGCTAACAGACACTGACAAAGTTTCATACAAGTACTAACATCTACTTATATGAGAGTTTTGAAATTTTCAAAATACTTAAAAAATGTGTTGCTGCTAACGAAATGCAAGCTAAAAACACTTAAACGTATGAAAACTTTGGTCAGCCATACAAAACCACTAAGCGAAGCTAACAGACACTGACAAAGTTTCATACAAGTACTAACATCTACTTATATGAAAGTTTTGAAATTTTCAAAATACTTAAAAAATGTGTTGCTTCTAACGAAGTGCAAGCTAAAAACACTTAAACGTATGAAAACTTTGGTCAGCCATACAAAACCACTAAGCGAAGCTAACAGACACTGACAAAGTTTCATACAAGTACTAACATCTACTTATATGAAAGTTTTGAAATTTTCAAAATACTTAAAAAATGTGTTGCTGCTAACGAAATGCAAGCTAAAAACACTTAAACGTATGAAAACTTTGGTCAGCCATACAAAACCACTAAGCGAAGCTAACAAACACTGACAAAGTTTCATACAAGTACAAACTTCCATACAAGTACAGTTTGTACTTGTATGAAAGTTTTTACTTGTATGAAACTTTGTACTTGTTTGGAAGTTTGTACTTGTGAAAGTACTGAAAAGTTTCTACTTGTATGAAAGTTTGTATCTTGTAGTTGTATGAAAGTTTGTATCTTCATACATTTTTCGTGATGTGAGGTGAGCGAGTCAGAAAACAATTTTAATAAACGTATGTAAACTTTGGTCAGCCATACAAAACCACTAAGCGTAGCTAACAGACACTGACAAAGTTTCATACAAGTACTAACGTCTACTTATATGAAAGTTTTGAAATTTTCAAAATACTTAAAAAATGTGTTGCTGCTAACGAAATGCAAGCTAAAAACACTTAAACGTATGAAAACTTTGGTCAGCCATACAAAACCACTAAGCGAAGCTAACAGACACTGACAAAGTTTCATAAAAGTACTAACATCTACTTATATGAAAGTTTTGAAATTTTCAAAATACTTAAAAAATGTGTTGCTGCTAACGAAATGCAAGCTAAAAACACTTAAACGTATGAAAACTTTGGTCAGCCATACAAAACCACTAAGCGAAGCTAACAGACACTGACAAAGTTTCATACAAGTACTAACATCTATTTATATGAAAGTTTTGAAATTTTCAAAATACTTCAAAAATGTGTTGCTACTATCGAAATGCAAGCTAAAAACACTTAAACGTATGAAAACTTTGGTCAGCCATACAAAACCACTAAGCGAAGCTAACAGACACTGACAAAGTTTCATACAAGTACTAACATCTACTTATATGAAAGTTTTGAAATTTTCAAAATACTTAAAAAATGTGTTGCTGCTAACGAAATGCAAGCTAAAAACACTTAAACGTATGAAAACTTTGGTCAGCCATACAAAACCACTAAGCGAAGCTAACAGACACTGACAAAGTTTCATACAAGTACTAACATCTACTTATATGAAAGTTTTGAAATTTTCAAAATACTTAAAAAATGTGTTGCTGCTAACGAAATGCAAGCTAAAAACACTTAAACGTATGAAAACTTTGGTCAGCCATACAAAACCACTAAGCGAAGCTAACAGACACTGACAAAGTTTCATACAAGTACTAACATCTACTTATATGAAAGTTTTGAAATTTTCAAAATACTTAAAAAATGTGTTGCTGCTAACGAAATGCAAGCTAAAAACACTTAAACGTATGAAAACTTTGGTCAGCCATACAAAACCACTAAGCGTAGCTAACAGACACTGACAAAGTTTCATACAAGTACTAACATCTACTTATATGAAAGTTTTGAAATTTTCAAAATACTTAAAAAATGTGTTGCTGCTAACGAAATGCAAGCTAAAAACACTTAAACGTATGAAAACTTTGGTCAGCCATACAAAACCACTAAGCGAAGCTAACAGACACTGACAAAGTTTCATACAAGTACTAACATCTACTTATATGAAAGTTTTGAAATTTTCAAAATACTTAAAAAATGTGTTGCTGCTAACGAAATGCAAGCTAAAAACAATATGGAACATTTGGAAGTATGAAACTTTTTAATACGTTGTTGTTGTTGTTGTTGTTGTTGTTGGTTTTGGTGTTGTTGTTGTTGTTATATTGAACATTTTTATTAATATAAGTACAAAGGAAAATCTTCATATAAGTATAAAAATATTAAATTATTACCTTACTTGTATGAAACTTTTTAATACGTTGTTGTTGTTGTTGTTGTTGTTGTTGTTGTTGTTGTTGGTGTTGTTGTTGTGGTTGTTGTTATATTGAACATTTTTATTAATATAAGTACAAAGGAAAATCTTCATATAAGTATAAAAATATTAAATTATTACCTTACTTGTATGAAACTTTTTAATACGTTGTTGTTGTTGTTGTTGTTGTTGTTGTTGTTGTTGTTCTTGTTGTTGTTGTTGTTGTTGATGGTGTTGTTGTTGTTGTTGTTGTTATATTGAACATTTTTATTAATATAAGTACAAAGGAAAATCTTCATATAAGTATAAAAATATTAAATTATTACCTCACTTGACAGAAAATATATGAAAAATTCAATATGGACAATTTATCATATTTTCGATGATATTGCCTAGTTAGTTTACTAAAGAAACCAACATGGTATTATTGGTAAAAATTCAACACATTATAAAACTTGTATTTTTCATACATTTTTGGTCATGTGAGGGTTTCCAAGCGTACTTGTATGAAACTTTTGTACTTGTATGAAACTTTTTCTACTTGTATGAAACTTTGTACTTGTATGGAACTTTTTCTACTTGTATGAAACTTTGTACTTGTATGGAAGTTTGTACTTGTATGAAACTTTTCTCTACTTGTATGAAACTTTGTACTTGTATGGAAGTTTGTACTTGTATGAAACTTTTTTCTACTTGTATGAAACTTTGTACTTGTATGGAAGTTTGTACTTGTATGAAACTTTTTCTACTTGTATGAAACTTTGTACTTGTATGGAAGTTTTTACTTGTATGAAACTTTTTTCTACTTGTATGAAACTTTGTACTGGTTGGAAATTTGTACTTGTATGAAACTTTTTTCTACTTGTATGAAACTTTTTTCTACTTGTTAATAAAAATGTTCAATATAACAACAACAACAACACCAAAACCAACAACAACACCAACAACAACAACAACAACAACAACGTATTAAAAATTTTCATACTTCCAAACAAGTACAAAGTTTCATACAAGTAGAAACTTTCATACAAGTACAAAGTTTCATACAAGTAGAAACTTTCATACAAGTGAACTTGTATGAAACTTTTTTCTACTTGTATGAAACTTTGTACTTGTATGGAAGTTTGTACTTGTATGAAAGTTTCTACTTGTATGAAACTTTGTACTTGTATGAAAGTTTGTATCTTGTACTTGTATGAAAGTTTGTATCTTCATACATTTTTCGTCATGTGAGGTGAGCGGGTCAGAAAACAATTTTAAGGAACGTATGAAAACTTTGGTCAGCCATACAAAACCACTAAGCGTAGCTACCAGACACTGACAAAGTTTCATACTAGTACTGACATCTACTTATATGAAAGTTTTGAAATTTTCAAAATACTTAAAAAATGTGTTGCTACTAATGAAATGCAAGCTAAAAACACTTAAACGTATGAAAACTTTGGTCAGCCATACAAAACCACTAAGCGAAGCTAACAGGCACTGACAAAGTTTCATACAAGTACTAACATCTACTTATATGAAAGTTTTGAAATTTTCAAAATACTTAAAAAATGTGTTGCTGCTAACTAAATGCAAGCTAAAAACACTTAAACGTATGAAAACTTTGGTCAGCCATACAAAACCACTAAGCGAAGCTAACAGGCACTGACAAAGTTTCATACAAGTACTAACATCTACTTATATGAAAGTTTTGAAATTTTCAAAATACTTAAAAAATGTGTTGCTACTATCGAAATGCAAGCTAAAAACACTTAAACGTATGAAAACTTTGGTCAGCCATACAAAACCACTAAGCGAAGCTAACAGACACTGACAAAGTTTCATACAAGTACTTACATCTACTTATATGAAAGTTTTGAAATTTTCAAAATACTTAAAAAATGTGTTGCTGCTAACGAAATGCAAGCTAAAAACACTTAAACGTATGAAAACTTTGGTGAGCCATACAAAACCACTAAGCGATGCTAACAGACACTGACAAAGTTTCATACAAGTACTAACATCTACTTATATGAAAGTTTTGAAATTTTCAAAATACTTCAAAAATGTGTTGCTACTATCGAAATGCAAGCTAAAAACACTTAAACGTATGAAAACTTTGGTCAGCCATACAAAACCACTAAGCGAAGCTAACAGGCACTGACAAAGTTTCATACAAGTACTAACATCTACTTATATGAAAGTTTTGAAATTTTCAAAATACTTAAAAAATGTGTTGCTGCTAACGAAATGCAAGCTAAAAACACTTAAACGTATGAAAACTTTTGTCAGCCATACAAAACCACTAAGCGTAGCTAACAGACACTGACAAAGTTTCATACAAGTACTAACATCTACTTATATGAAAGTTTTGAAATTTTCAAAATACTTAAAAAAATGTGTTGCTGCTAACGAAATGCAAGCTAAAAACACTTAAACGTATGAAAACTTTGGTCAGCCCATACAAAACCACTAAGCGAAGCTAACAGACACTGACAAAGTTTCATACAAGTACTAACATCTACTTATATGAAAGTTTTGAAATTTTCAAAATACTTAAAAAATGTGTTGCTGCTAACGAAATGCAAGCTAAAAACACTTAAACGTATGAAAACTTTGGTCAGCCATACAAAACCACTAAGCGAAGCTAACAGACACTGACAAAGTTTCATACAAGTACTGACATCTACTTATATGAAAGTTTTGAAATTTTCAAAATACTTAAAAAATGTGTTGCTACTATCGAAATGCAAGCTAAAAACACTTAAACGTATGAAAACTTTGGTCAGCCATACAAAACCATTAAGCGAAGCTAACAGACACTGACAAAGTTTCATACAAGTACTAACATCTACTTATATGAAAGTTTTGAAATTTTCAAAATACTTAAAAAATGTGTTGCTGCTAACGAAATGCAAGCTAAAAACACTTAAACGTATGAAAACTTTGGTCAGCCATACAAAACCACTAAGCGAAGCTAAAAGACACTGACAAAGTTTCATACAAGTACTAACATCTACTTATATGAAAGTTTTGAAATTTTCAAAATACTTAAAAAATGTGTTGCTGCTAACGAAATGCAAGCTAAAAACACTTAAACGTATGAAAACTTTGGTCAGCCATACAAAACCACTAAGCGTAGCTAACAGACACTGACAAAGTTTCATACAAGTACTAACATCTACTTATATGAAAGTTTTGAAATTTTCAAAATACTTAAAAAATGTGTTGCTGCTAACGAAATGCAAGATAAAAACACTTAAACGTATGAAAACTTTGGTCAGCCATACAAAACCACTAAGCGAAGCTAACAGGCACTGACAAAGTTTCATACAAGTACTAACATCTACTTATATGAAAGTTTTGAAATTTTCAAAATACTTAAAAAATATGTTGCTGCTAACGAAATGCAAGCTAAAAACACTTAAACGTATGAAAACTTTGGTCATCCATACAAAACCACTAAGCGTAGCTAACAGACACTGACAAAGTTTCATACAAGTACTAACATCTACTTATATGAAAGTTTTGAAATTTTCAAAATACTTAAAAAATGTGTTGCTGCTAACTAAATGCAAGCTAAAAACACTTAAACGTATGAAAACTTTGGTCAGCCATACAAAACCACTAAGCGAAGCTAACAGACACTGACAAAGTTTCATACAAGTACTAACATCTACTTATATGAAAGTTTTGAAATTTTCAAAATACTTAAAAAATATGTTGCTGCTAACGAAATGCAAGCTAAAAACACTTAAACGTATGAAAACTTTGGTCAGCCATACAAAACCACTAAGCGAAGCTAACAAACACTGACAAAGTTTCATACAAGTACAAACTTCCATACAAGTACAGTTTGTACTTGTATGAAAGTTTCTACTTGTATGAAACTTTGTACTTGTTTGGAAGTTTGTATTTGTATGAAAGTTTCTACTTGTATGAAACTTTGTACTTGTATGAAAGTTTGTATCTTGTACTTGTATGGAAGTTTGTATCTTCATACATTTTTCGTCATGTGAGGTGAGCGGGTCAGAAAACAATTTTAAGGAACGTATGAAAACTTTGGTCAGCCATACAAAACCACTAAGCGTAGCTACCAGACACTGACAAAGTTTCATACTAGTACTGACATCTACTTATATGAAAGTTTTGAAATTTTCAAAATACTTAAAAAATGTGTTGCTACTAATGAAATGCAAGCTAAAAAGACTTAAACTTATGAAAACTTTGGTCAGCCATACAAAACCACTAAGCGAAGCCAACAAGCACTGACAAAGTTTCATACAAGTACTAACATCTACTTATATGAAAGTTTTGAAATTTTCAAAATACTTAAAAAATGTGTTGCTGCTAACGAAATGCAAGCTAAAAACACTTAAACGTATGAAAACTTTGGTCAGCCATACAAAACCACTAAGCGAAGCTAACAGACACTGACAAAGTTTCATACAAGTACTAACATCTACTTATATGAAAGTTTTGAAATTTTCAAAGTACTTAAAAAATGTGTTGCTGCTAACGAAATGCAAGCTAAAAACACTTAAACGTATGAAAACTTTGGTCAGCCATACAAAACCACTAAGCGTAGCTAACAGACACTGAAAAAGTTTCATACAAGTACTAACGTCTACTTATATGAAAGTTTTGAAATTTTCAAAATACTTAAAAAATGTGTTGCTGCTAACGAAATGCAAGCTAAAAACACTTAAACGTATGAAAACTTTGGTCAGCCATACAAAACCACTAAGCGAAGCTAACAGACACTGACAAAGTTTCATACAAGTACTAACATCTACTTATATGAAAGTTTTGAAATTTTCAAAATACTTAAAAAATGTGTTGCTGCTAATGAAATGCAAGCTAAAAACACTTAAACGTATGAGAACTTTGGTCAGCCATACAAAACCACTAAGCGAAGCTAAAAGACACTGACAAAGTTTCATACAAGTACTAACATCTACTTATATGAAAGTTTTGAAATTTTCAAAATACTTAAAAAATGTGTTGCTGCTAACGAAATGCAAGCTAAAAACACTTAAACGTATGAAAACTTTGGTCAGCCATACAAAACCACTAAGCGAAGCTAACAGACACTGACAAAGTTTCATACAAGTACTGTTGCTGCTAATGAAATGCAAGCTAAAAACACTTAAACGTATGAGAACTTTGGTCAGCCATACAAAACCACTGAGCGAAGCTAAAAGACACTGACAAAGTTTCATACAAGTACTAACATCTACTTATATGAAAGTTTTGAAATTTTCAAAATACTTAAAAAATGTGTTGCTGCTAACGAAATGCAAGCTAAAAACACTTAAACGTATGAAAACTTTGATCAGCCATACAAAACCACTAAGCGTAGCTAACAGACACTGACAAAGTTTCATACAAGTACTAACATCTACTTATATGAAAGTTTTGAAATTTTCAAAATACTTAAAAAATGTGTTGCTGCTAACGAAATGCAAGCTAAAAACACTTAAACGTATGAAAACTTTGGTCAGCCATACAAAACCACTAAGCGAAGCTAACAGACACTGACAAAGTTTCATACAAGTACTGTTGCTGCTAATGAAATGCAAGCTAAAAACACTTAAACGTATGAGAACTTTGGTCAGCCATACAAAACCACTAAGCGAAGCTAAAAGACACTGACAAAGTTTCATACAAGTACTAACATCTACTTATATGAAAGTTTTGAAATTTTCAAAATACTTAAAAAATGTGTTGCTGCTAACGAAATGCAAGCTAAAAACACTTAAACGTATGAAAACTTTGGTCAGCCATACAAAACCACTAAGCGAAGCTAACAGACACTGACAAAGTTTCATACAAGTACTAACATCTACTTATATGAAAGTTTTGAAATTTTCAAAATACTTAAAAAATGTGTTGTTGCTAACGAAATGCAAGCTAAAAACACTTAAACGTATGAAAACTTTGGTCAGCCATACAAAACCACTAAGCGTAGCTAACAGACACTGACAAAGTTTCATACAAGTACTAACATCTACTTATATGAAAGTTTTGAAATTTTCAAAATACTTAAAAAATGTGTTGCTGCTAACGAAATGCAAGCTAAAAACACTTAAACGTATGAAAACTTTGGTCAGCCATACAAAACCACTAAGCGAAGCTAACAGGCACTGACAAAGTTTCATACAAGTACTAACATCTACTTATATGAAAGTTTTGAAATTTTCAAAATACTTAAAAAATATGTTGCTGCTAACGAAATGCAAGCTAAAAACACTTAAACGTATGAAAACTTTGGTCAGCCATACAAAACCACTAAGCGAAGCTAACAAACACTGACAAAGTTTCATACAAGTACAAACTTCCATACAAGTACAGTTTGTACTTGTATGAAAGTTTCTACTTGTATGAAACTTTGTACTTGTTTGGAAGTTTGTATTTGTATGAAAGTTTCTACTTGTATGAAACTTTGTACTTGTATGAAAGTTTGTATCTTGTAGTTGTATGAAAGTTTGTATCTTCATACATTTTTCGTCATGTGAGGTGAGCGAGTCAGAAAACAATTTTAATAAACGTATGAAAACTTTGGTCAGCCATACAAAACCACTAAGCGTAGCTAACAGACACTGACAAAGTTTCATACAAGTACTAACATCTACTTATATGAAAGTTTTGAAATTTTCAAAATACTTCAAGAATGTGTTGCTACTATCGAAATGCAAGCTAAAAACAGTTAAACGTATGAAAACTTTGGTCAGCCATACAAAACCACTAAGCGAAGCTAACAGACACTAACAAAGTTTCATACAAGTACTAACATCTACTTATATGAAAGTTTTGAAATTTTCAAAATACTTAAAAAATGTGTTGCTGCTAACTAAATGCAAGCTAAAAACACTTAAACGTATGAAAACTTTGGTCAGCCATACAAAACCACTAAGCGAAGCTAACAGACACTGACAAAGTTTCATACAAGTACTAACATCTAATTATATGAAAGTTTTGAAATTTTCAAAGTACTTAAAAAATGTGTTGCTGCTAACGAAATACAAGCTAAAAACACTTAAACGTATGAAAACTTTGGTCAGCCATACAAAACTACTAAGCGAAGCTAAAAGACACTGACAAAGTTTCATACAAGTACTAACATCTACTTATATGAAAGTTTTGAAATTTTCAAAATACTTAAAAAATGTGTTGCTGCTAACGAAATGCAAGCTAAAGACACTTAAACGTATGAAAACTTTGGTCAGCCATACAAAACCACTAAGCGTAGCTAACAGGCACTGACAAAGTTTCATACAAGTACTAACATCTACTTATATGAAAGTTTTGAAATTTTCAAAATACTTAAAAAATGTGTTGCTGCTAACGAAATGCAAGCTAAAAACACTTAAACGTATGAAAACTTTGGTCAGCCATACAAAACCACTAAGCGTAGCTAACAGACACTGACAAAGTTTCATACAAGTACTAACATCTACTTATATGAAAGTTTTGAAATTTTCAAAATACTTAAAAAATGTGTTGCTGCTAACGAAATGCAAGCTAAAACAAGTAAGGAAGGCTAAGTTCGGGTGTAACCGAACATTACATACTCAGTTGAGAGCTATGGAGACAAAATAAGGAAAATCACCATGTAGGAAAATGAACCTAGGGTAACCTTGGAATGTGGTTGTATGACATGTGTATCAAATGGAAGGTATTAAAGAGTATTTTAAGAGAGAGTAGGCCATAGTTCTATGGATGGACGCCATTTAGGAATATCGCCATAAAGGTGGACCAGGGCTGACTCTAGAATTTGTTTGTACGATATGGGTATCAAATGAAAGGTGTTACTGAGCATTTTAAGAGGGAGTGGGCCTTAGGTCTATCGGTGGACGCCCTTTCGAGATATCGCCATTAAGGTGGACCAGGGGTGACTCTAGAATGTGTTTGTAGGATATGGGTATCAAATGAAAGGTGGTAATGAGTATTTTAAAAGGGAATGGGCTTTAGTTCTATAGGTGAACGCCTTTTCGAGAAATCGCCATAAAGGTGGACCAGGGGTGACTCTAGAATATGTTTGTACGATATGGGTATCAAAGGAAAGCTGTTAATGAGTATTTTGAAAAGGAGTGATCCTTAGTCCATAGGTGGCCGCCGTTTCGAGATATCGCCATAAAGGTGGACCAGGGGTGTCTCTAGAATGTGTTTGTACGATATGGGAATCAAATGAAAGGTGTTACTGAGCATTTTAAGAGGGAGTGGGCATTAGGTCTATAGGTGGACGCCTTTTCGAGATATTGCCATTAGGGTGGGCCAGGGGTGACTCTAGAATGTTTGTACGATATGGGTATAAAACGAAAAGTGTTACTGAGCATTTTAAGAGGGAGTGGGCAATAGGTCTATAGGTGGACGCCTTTTCGAAATGTCGCCATTAGGGTGGGCCAGGGGTGACTCTAGAATGTGTTTGTATGATATGGGTATCAAATGAAAGATGGTAATGAGTATCTTAAAAGGGAGTAATCCTTAGTTCTATAGGTGGACGCCTTTTCGATATATCGCCATAAAGGTGGACCAAGGGTGACTCTAGAATGTTTGTACGATATGGGTATCAAACGAAAGGTGTTACTGAGCATTTTAAGAGGGAGTGGGCATTAGGTCTATAAGTGGACGCCTTTTCGAGATATCGTCATTAGGGTGGGCGAGGGGTGACTCTAGAATGTGTTTGTACGATATGGGTATCAAACGAAAGGTGTTACTGAGCATTTTAAGAGGGAGTGGGCATTAGGTCTATAGGTGGACGTCTTTTCGAGATATCGCCATTAGTGTGGGCCAGGGGTGACTCTATAATGTTTGTGCGATATGGGTATCAAACGAAAGGTGTTACTGAGCATTTTAAGAGGGAGTGGGCATTAGGTCTATAGGTGGACGCCTTTTCGAGATATCGCCATTAGGGTGGGCCAGGGGTGACTCTAGAATGTGTTTGTACGATATGGGTATCAAATGAAAGGTGGTAATGAGTATTTTAAAAGGGAGTAATCCTTAGTTCTATATGTGGACGCCTTTTCGAGATATCGCCATAAAGGTGGACCAAGGGTGACTCTAGAATGTTTGTACGATATGGGTATCAAACGAAAGGTGTTACTGAGCATTTTAAGAGGGAGTGGGCATTAGGTCTATAGGTGGACGCCTTTTCGAGATATCGCCATAAAGGTGGACCAAGGGTGACTCTAGAATGTTTGTACGATATGGGTATCAAACGAAAGGTGTGACTGAGCATTTTAAGAGGGAGTGGGCATTAGGTCTATAGGTGGACGCCTTTTCGAGATATCGCCATTAGGGTGGGCCAGGGGGACTCTAGAATGTTTGTACGATATGGGTATCAAACGAAATGTGTTACTGAGCATTTTAAGAGGGAGTGGGCATTAGGTCTATAGGTGGCCTTTTCGAGACATCGCCAATAGGGTGGGCCAGGGGTGACTCTAGAATGTTTGTACGATATGGGTATCAAACGAAAGGTGTTACTGAGCATTTTAAGAGGGAGTGAACATTAGGTCTATAGGTGGACGCCTTTTCGAGATATCGCCATTAGGGTGGGCCAGAGGTGACTCTAGAATGTTTGTACGATATGGGTATCAAACGAAAGGTGTTACTGAGCATTTTAAGAGGGAGTGGGCATTAGGTCTATAGGTGGACGCCTTTTCGAGATATCGCCATTAGGGTGGGCCGGGGGTGACTCTAGAATGTGTTTGTACGATATGGATATCAAATTAAAGGTATTAATGAGGGTTTTAAAAGCGAGTGGCCCTTAGATGTATATGTGAAGGTGTTCTCGCGATATCGACCAAAATGTGGACCAGGTGATCCAGAAAATCATCTGTCGGGTACTGCTAATTTATTTATATATGCAATACCACTAACAGTATTCCTGCCAAGATTCCAAGGGCTGTTGATTTTGCCTTGTAGAACTTTTTCATTTTCTTCTACTTAATATGGTAGGTGTCACACCCATTTTACAAAATTTTTTCCAAAGTTATATTTTGCGTCAATAAACCAATCCAGTTACCATGTTTCATCCCTTTTTTCGTATTTGGTATAGAATTATGGCATTTTTTTCATTTTTCGTAATTTTCGATATCGATAAAGTGGGCGTGGTTATGGTCGGATTTCGGCTATTTTTTATACCGAGATAAAGTGAGTTCAGATAAGTAGGTGGGCTAAGTTTAGTAAAGATATATCGGTTTTTGCTCAAGTTATTGTGTTAACAGCCGAGCGGAAGGACAGACGGTGGACTGTGCATAAAAACTGGGCGTGGCTTCCACCGATTTCGGCCATTTTCACAGAGAACAGTTACCGTCATAGAATCTATGTACCTACCAAATTTGAGAAGGATTGGTAAATTTTTGTTCGACTTATGGCATTAAAAGTATTCTAGACAAACTAAATGAAAATGGGCGGAGCCACGCCCATTTTGAAATTTTCTTTTATTTTTGTATTTTGTTGCATCATATCATTACAGGAGTTGAATTTTGACTTAATTTACTTATATACAGTAAAGATATTAAATTTTTTGTTAAAATTTGAATTAAAAAATTTTTTTTTTAAAAAGTGGGCGTGTTCTTCATCCAATTTTGCTAATTTTTATTTAGCACATATATAGTAATAGTAGCAGCGTTCCTGCCAAATTTCATCATGATATCTTCAACGACTGCCAAATTACAGCTTGCAAAACTTTTAAATTACCTTCTTGTAAAAGTGGGCGGTGCCACGCCCATTGTCCAAAATCTTACTAATTTTCTATTCTGCGTCATAACGTCAACCCATCTGCCAAGTTTCATCGCCTTAATTGCCTTTGGCAATGAATTATCGCATTTTTTCGGTTTTTCGAAATTTTCGATATCGAAAAAGTGGGCGTGGTTATAGTCCGATATCGTTCATTTTAAATAGCGATCTGAGATGAGTGCCCAGGAATCTACATACCAAATTTCATCAAGATAGCTCAAAATTTACTCAAGTTATCGTGTTAACGGACGGACGGACGGACGGACGGACGGACGGACATGGCTCAATCAAATTTTTTTTCGATCCTGATTATTTTGATATATGGAAGTCTATATCTATCTCGATTCCTTTATATATGTACAACCAACCGTTATCCAATCAAACTTAATATACTCTGTGAGCTCTGCTCAACTGAGTATAAACACTTAAACGTATGAAAACTTTGGTCAGCCATACAAAACCACTAAGCGAAGCTAAAAGACACTAACAAAGTTTCATACAAGTACAAACTTCCATACAAGTACAGTTTGTACTTGTATGAAAGTTTCTACTTGTATGAAACTTTGTACTTGTTTGGAAGTTTGTATTTGTATGAAAGTTTCTACTTGTATGAAACTTTGTACTTGTATGAAAGTTTGTATCTTGTACTTGTATGAAAGTTTGTATCTTCATACATTTTTCGCCATGTGAGGTGAGCGAGTCAGAAAACAATTTTAGGTAATGTATGAAAACTTTGGTCAGCCACACAAAACCACTAAGCGTAGCTAACTGGCACTGACAAAGTTTCATACAAGTACCAACATCTACTTATATGAAAGTTTTGAAATTTTCAAAATACTTAAAAAATGTGTTGCTGCTAACGAAATGCAAGCTAAAAACACTTAAACGTATGAAAACTTTGGTCAGCCATACAAAACCACTAAGCGAAGCTAACAGACACTGACAAAGTTTCATACAAGTACTAACATCTACTTATATGAAAGTTTTGAAATTTTCGAAATACTTCAAAAATGTGTTTCTACTATCGAAATGCAAGGTAAAAACAATTAAACGTATGAAAACTTTGTGTTGCGACTAACGAAGTGCAAACTAGCATTGCACTGAGGCCGCGCACATATAAAAAATGTATGAAAATTAGTTTTAGCTAAGCAAAACTAAGTAAAAATAAGCAAATTTAAGCTTATTAACTCAAATATTAATACATCAAAGTGTTGATATTTGATATAATTCCTAGTAAGACTGTTAGTTAAATTAGAAAATGTTGATCATATATTGGTTTTCATATTCTAAACTAACTGTCAAATTTTAGTATGAGAAAGTTTCTCATACAAGTACTAATTAGTACATATATGAAAGTTTTAAAATTTTCAAAATACTATTAAAATGTGTTGCGGCCGCGCACATATAAAAAATAACATGTATGAAAATTTTGACTTCAATGTGTTTCTAAAAAAAACTTGTATGTTAACTTTACTCATCATCAAGAAGCAAGCAGATGCTTTTTAAAATATTTTATTAATTAAATTTCCTAGAAGAATTAAGTTTACTGAAAGAATTGCAAAAGTGAAGAAATTAAAGTAAGTGCGGGTAAACAAACGGTGGCGGGAGTAACTATGACTCTCTTAAGATCGCCAAATGCCTCGTCATCTTACTTTTAAAATGTGTTGCGACCAATGAAGTGCAAGTAGGTAACATTGCACTGAGGCCGCGCACATATAAAAATGTATGAAAATTAGTTTTAGCTAAGCAAAACTAAGTAAAAATAAGCAAATTTAAGCTTATTAAATCAAATATTAATACATCAAAGTGTTGATATTTGATATAATTCCTAGTAAGACTGTTAGTTAAATTAGAAGATGTTGATCATATAATGGTTTTCATATTCTAAACTAACAGTCAAATTTTAGTATGAGAAAATTTCTCATACGAAAAATGTGTTGCGACCAATGAAGTGCAAGAAGGTAACATTGCACTGAGGCCGCACACATATAAAAATGTATGAAAATTAGTTTTAGCTAAGCAAAACTAAGTAAAAATAAGCAAATTTAAGCTTATTAAATTAAATATTAATACATCAAAGTGTTGATATTTGATATAATTCCTAGTAAGACTGTTAGTTAAATTAGAATATGTTGATCATATAATGGTTTTCATATTCTAAACTAACAGTCAAATTTTAGAGGCGCTTGTTAGAGCTGCGGCAACAAGTACTCTATAAAAATGATGCTTGTATGAAAGTTTCCTAGAAGAAATGAAAAAGTGAAGAAATTAAAGTAGGTGCGGGTAAACAAACGGTGGCGGGAGTAACTATGACTCTCTTAAGATCGCCAAATGCCTCGTCATCTTACTTTTAAAATGTGTTGCGACCAATGAAGTGCAAGTAGGTAACATTGCACTGAGGCCGCGCACATATAAAAATGTATGAAAATTAGTTTTAGCTAAGCAAAACTAAGTAAAAGTAAGCAAATTTAAGCTTATTAAATCAAATATTAATACATCAAAGTGTTGATATTTGATATAATTCCTAGTAAGACTGTTAGTTAAATTAGAAGATGTTGATCATATAATGGTTTTCATATTCTAAACTAACAGTCAAATATTAGTATGAGAAAATTTCTCATACGAAAAATGTGTTGCGACCAATGAAGTGCAAGGAGGTAACATTGCACTGAGGCCGCACACATATAAAAATGTATGAAAATTAGTTTTAGCTAAGCAAAACTAAGTAAAAATAAGCAAATTTAAGCTTATTAACTCAAATATTAATACATCAAGTGTTGATATTTGATATAATTCCTAGTAAGACTGTTAGTTAAATTAGAAAATGTTGATCATATATTGGTTTTCATATTCTAAACTAACAGTCAAATTTTAGAGGCGCTTGTTAGAGCTGCGGCAACAAGTACTCTATAAAAATGATAGCTTGTATGAAAGTTTTCTAGAAGAAATGAAAAAGTGAAGAAATTAAAGTAAGTGCGGGTAAACAAACGGTGGCGGGAGTAACTATGACTCTCTTAAGATCGCCAAATGCCTCGTTATCTTACTTTTAAAATGTGTTGCGACCAATGAAGTGCAAGTATGTAAATTTGCACTGAGGCCGCGCACATATAAAAATGTATGAAAATTAGTTTTAGCTAAGCAAAACTAAGTAAAAATAAGCAAATTTAAGCTTATTAAATCAAATATTAATACATCAAAGTGTTGATATTTGATATAATTCCTAGTAAGACTGTTAGTTAAATTAGAAGATGTTGATCATATAATGGTTTTCATATTCTAAACTAACTGTCAAATTTTAGTATGAGAAAGTTTCTCATACAAGTACTAAGTAGTACATATATGAAAGTTTTAAAATTTTCAAAATACTGTTAAAATGTGTTGCGGCCGCGCACATATAAAAAATAACATGTATGAAAATTTTGACTTCAATGTGTTTCTAAAAAAACTTGTATGTTAACTTTACTCATCATCAAGAAGCAAGCAGATGCTTTTTAAAATATTTTATTAATATAAATTCGATATAAATGAAATTTTTAATTTCATATCATAGAAAAAATATACATTTTATAATAAATGTATATGTTTCATGTAATGGAAATTTAAGTAAATGTATGGTATATAAAAATAATTTTATTACTGAAATACCAAAATGAATAAATATCGTTCTTAAATATACAAGAGAACGAAAATTCTTTATTCAATAAATAATTGTAAAATTAAATACTACAATAAAGTACAAATGAAGCAACAAAAATTTTGTTAGCTGAACTTTATTATATTTGGGCTAATAAAGTCGATATATTTATACAGATGTGTTTTAAGCGACCAATGAAAGTAAGTGAGGTTTTCCTTACCTAGGCCGCTTACACAAAATATATTAGCGAAGCTCATATATATATAACTTGTTCACT
>NC_090324.1:165102044-165137044 GCF_040869045.1 Eurosta solidaginis
ATTATTGTTTTGATGTAATCATCTTATAAAAATATGCATATTTAAAATATGCAATATAAAGAGAGGCGCTTGTTTAGGGGCCAAGTCCTCTATAAAAATGATGAAAAAGCAAATATTGTAATCTATTACAATAAAGTACAAATAAAGCAACAAAAATTTTGTTAGTTGAACTTTATTATATTTGGGCTAATAAAGTCGATATATTTATACAGATGTGTTTTAAGCGACCAATGAAAGTAAGTGAGGTTTTCCTTACCTAGGCCGCTTACACAAAATATATTAGCGAAGTTCATATATATATAACTTGTTCACTTTCATTATTTAAATTGTTGCTTGTACGGTAGTATTATTTACAAAGAGAAAAATGTAAATGAAATATTACAATAATGTACAAATAAAGCAACTAAAATTTTGTTAGTTGAACTTTATTATATTTGGGCTAATAAAGTCGATATATTTATACAGATGTGTTTTAAGCGACCAATGAAAGTAAGTGAGGTTTTCCTTACCTAGGCCGCTTACACAAAATATATTAGCGAAGCTCATATATATATAACTTGTTCACTTTCATTATTTAAATTGTTGCTTGTACGGTAGTATTATTTACAAAGAGAAATATGTAAATGAAATATTATAATAATGTACAAATAAAGCAACTAAAATTTTGTTAGTTGAACTTTATTATATTTGGGCTAATAAAGTCGATATATTTATACAGATGTGTTTTAAGCGACCAATGAAAGTAAGTGAGGTTTTCCTTACCTAGGCCGCTTACACAAAATATATTAGCGAAGCTCATATATATATAACTTGCTCACTTTCATTATTTAAATTGTTGCTTGTACGGTAGTATTATTTACAAAGAGAAAAATGTAAATGAAATATTACAATGAAGCACAGCACAAATAAAGCAACAAAAATTTTGTTAGCTGAACTTTATTATATTTGGGCTAATAAAGTCGATATATTTATACAGATGTGTTTTAAGCGACCAATGAAAGTAAGTGAGGTTTTCCTTACCTAGGCCGCTTACACAAAATATATTAGCGAAGCTCATATATATATAACTTGTTCACTTTCATTATTTAAATTGTTTGCATATGCAGAGTAATATTATTTACATTAAACACAAAAAATATAATTTTTATTATATTTTTTAAATATAATTCTGGTTGATCCTGCCAGTAGTTATATGCTTACCTCAAAGATTAAGCCATGCATGTCTAAGTACACACGAATTAAAAGTGAAACCGCAAAAGGCATCAGTTATGGTTCCATAGATCGATCATTAACAGTTAGTTGGATAACTGTGGTAATTCTAGAGCTAATACATGCAATAATATAAACACGGACCTTATGGAACGTGTGCTTTTATTAGACTAAAACCAAGCGATCTTTATAGATTGTTATATTGGTTGAACTCTAGATAAACATGCAGATCGTATGGTCATCTACAACTAAAAACTTTAAATGGGTAAGAACCTCACCTTTTTTGATATGAAGGTTGAAGTTATATGATATAATGTGCCCAGTGGGCGACTTTTGGTAAGCAGAACTGGCGCTGTGGGATGAACCGAACGTAATGTTACGGTGTCCAAATTAAAGTAAGCGCGGGTAAACGGTGGCGGGAGTAATTATGACTCCCTTAAGATCGCCAAATGCCTCGTTAACTAACTTTTAAAATGTGTTGCGACTAACGAAGTGCAAACTAGTATTGCACTGAGGCCGCGCACATATAAAAATGTATGAAAATTATATATAAAGAGGCGTTTGTTAGGTGCGACAAATCCTCTATAAAAACTAAGAACGAAAGTTAGAGCTAGCGATTGGGTGTAGCTACGGCTCTCTCAGTCGCTTCCCGGGAAACCAAAGCTTTTGGACTCCGGGGGAAGTATGGTTGCAAAGCTGAAACTTAAAGGAATTGACGGAAGGGCACTATCAGGAGTGGAGCCTGCGGCATAATTTGACTCAACACAAGAAAACTTAACAGGTCCGAACATAACATATATATATGAAAGTATATATATGAAAGTTTTAAAAGTTTCAAAATACTTTTGTAATGTGTTGAGACTAACGAAGTGCAAACTAGCATTGCACTGAGGCCGCGCACATATAAAAATGTATGAAAATTATATTATAAATACAAGTACTTGTATGAAACTTTTTTCTACTTGTATGAAACTTTGTACTTGTATGGAAGTTTGTACTTGTATGAAACTTTTTTCTACTTGTATGAAACTTTGTACTTGTATGGAAGTTTGTACTTGTATGAAACTTTTTTCTACTTGTATGAAACTTTGTACTTGTATGGAAGTTTGTACTTGTATGAAAGTTTCTACTTGTATGAAACTTTGTACTTGTATGGAAGTTTGTACTTGTATGAAAGTTTCTACTTGTATGAAACTTTGTACTTGTATGGAAGTTTGTACTTGTATGAAAGTTTCTACTTGTATGAAACTTTGTACTTGTATGGAAGTTTGTACTTGTATGAAAGTTTCTACTTGTATGAAACTTTGTACTTGTATGAAAGTTTGTATCTTGTACTTGTATGAAAGTTTGTATCTTCATACATTTTTCGTCATGTGAGGTGAGCGGGTCAGAAAACAATTTTAAGAAACGTATGAAAACTTTGGTCAGCCATATAAAACCACTAAGCGTAGCTAACAGACGCTGACAAAGTTTCATACAAGTACTAACATCTACTTATATGAAAGTTTTGAAATTTTTAACATACTTCAAAAATGTGTTGCTACTATCGAAATGCAAGCTAAAAACACTTAAACGTATGAAAACTTTGGTCAGCCATACAAAACCACTAAGCGTAGCTAACAGACACTGACAAAGTTTCATACAAGTACTAACATCTACTTATATGAAAGTTTTGAAATTTTCAAAATACTTAAAAAATGTGTTGCTGCTAAAGAAGTGCAAGCTAAAAACACTTAAACGTATGAAAACTTTGGTCAGCCATACAAAACCACTAAGCGAAGCTAACAGACACTGACAAAGTTTCATACAAGTACTAACATCTATTTATATGAAAGTTTTGAAATTTTCAAAATACTTAAAAAATATGTTGCTGCTAACGAAATGCAAGCTAAAAACACTTAAACGTATGAAAACTTTGGTCAGCCATATAAAACCACTAAGCGTAGCTAACAGACACTGACAAAGTTTCATACAAGTACTAACATCTACTTATATGAGAGTTTTGAAATTTTCAAAACTATGAAAACTTTGGTCAGCCATACAAAACCACTAAGCGAAGCTAACAGACACTGACAAAGTTTCATACAAGTACTAACATCTACTTATATGAAAGTTTTGAAATTTTCAAAATACTTAAAAAATATGTTGCTGCTAACGAAATGCAAGCTAAAAACACTTAAACGTATGAAAACTTTGGTCAGCCATACAAAACCACTAAGCGTAGCTAACCGACACTGACAAAGTTTCATACAAGTACTAACATCTACTTATATGAGAGTTTTGAAATTTTCAAAATACTTAAAAAATGTGTTGCTGCTAACGAAATGCAAGCTAAAAACACTTAAACGTATGAAAACTTTGGTCAGCCATACAAAACCACTAAGCGAAGCTAACAGACACTGACAAAGTTTCATACAAGTACTAACATCTACTTATATGAAAGTTTTGAAATTTTCAAAATACTTAAAAAATGTGTTGCTTCTAACGAAGTGCAAGCTAAAAACACTTAAACGTATGAAAACTTTGGTCAGCCATACAAAACCACTAAGCGAAGCTAACAGACACTGACAAAGTTTCATACAAGTACTAACATCTACTTATATGAAAGTTTTGAAATTTTCAAAATACTTAAAAAATGTGTTGCTGCTAACGAAATGCAAGCTAAAAACACTTAAACGTATGAAAACTTTGGTCAGCCATACAAAACCACTAAGCGAAGCTAACAAACACTGACAAAGTTTCATACAAGTACAAACTTCCATACAAGTACAGTTTGTACTTGTATGAAAGTTTTTACTTGTATGAAACTTTGTACTTGTTTGGAAGTTTGTACTTGTGAAAGTACTGAAAAGTTTCTACTTGTATGAAAGTTTGTATCTTGTAGTTGTATGAAAGTTTGTATCTTCATACATTTTTCGTGATGTGAGGTGAGCGAGTCAGAAAACAATTTTAATAAACGTATGTAAACTTTGGTCAGCCATACAAAACCACTAAGCGTAGCTAACAGACACTGACAAAGTTTCATACAAGTACTAACGTCTACTTATATGAAAGTTTTGAAATTTTCAAAATACTTAAAAAATGTGTTGCTGCTAACGAAATGCAAGCTAAAAACACTTAAACGTATGAAAACTTTGGTCAGCCATACAAAACCACTAAGCGAAGCTAACAGACACTGACAAAGTTTCATACAAGTACTAACATCTACTTATATGAAAGTTTTGAAATTTTCAAAATACTTAAAAAATGTGTTGCTGCTAACGAAATGCAAGCTAAAAACACTTAAACGTATGAAAACTTTGGTCAGCCATACAAAACCACTAAGCGAAGCTAACAGACACTGACAAAGTTTCATACAAGTACTAACATCTATTTATATGAAAGTTTTGAAATTTTCAAAATACTTCAAAAATGTGTTGCTACTATCGAAATGCAAGCTAAAAACACTTAAACGTATGAAAACTTTGGTCAGCCATACAAAACCACTAAGCGAAGCTAACAGACACTGACAAAGTTTCATACAAGTACTAACATCTACTTATATGAAAGTTTTGAAATTTTCAAAATACTTAAAAAATGTGTTGCTGCTAACGAAATGCAAGCTAAAAACACTTAAACGTATGAAAACTTTGGTCAGCCATAAAAAACCACTAAGCGAAGCTAACAGACACTGACAAAGTTTCATACAAGTACTAACATCTACTTATATGAAAGTTTTGAAATTTTCAAAATACTTAAAAAATGTGTTGCTGCTAACGAAATGCAAGCTAAAAACACTTAAACGTATGAAAACTTTGGTCAGCCATACAAAACCACTAAGCGAAGCTAACAGACACTGACAAAGTTTCATACAAGTACTAACATCTACTTATATGAAAGTTTTGAAATTTTCAAAATACTTAAAAAATGTGTTGCTGCTAACGAAATGCAAGCTAAAAACACTTAAACGTATGAAAACTTTGGTCAGCCATACAAAACCACTAAGCGTAGCTAACAGACACTGACAAAGTTTCATACAAGTACTAACATCTACTTATATGAAAGTTTTGAAATTTTCAAAATACTTAAAAAATGTGTTGCTGCTAACGAAATGCAAGCTAAAAACAATATGGAACATTTGGAAGTATGAAACTTTTTAATACGTTGTTGTTGTTGTTGTTGTTGTTGGTTTTGGTGTTGTTGTTGTTGTTATATTGAACATTTTTATTAATATAAGTACAAAGGAAAATCTTCATATAAGTATAAAAATATTAAATTATTACCTTACTTGTATGAAACTTTTTAATACGTTGTTGTTGTTGTTGTTGTTGTTGTTGTTGTTGGTGTTGTTGTTGTGGTTGTTGTTATATTGAACATTTTTATTAATATAAGTACAAAGGAAAATCTTCATATAAGTATAAAAATATTAAATTATTACCTTACTTGTATGAAACTTTTTAATACGTTGTTGTTGTTGTTGTTGTTGTTGTTGTTCTTGTTGTTGTTGTTGTTGTTGATGGTGTTGCTGTTGTTGTTGTTGTTATATTGAACATTTTTATTAATATAAGTACAAAGGAAAATCTTCATATAAGTATAAAAATATTAAATTATTACCTCACGTGACAGAAAATATATGAAAAATTCAATATGGACAATTTATCATATTTTCGATGATATTGCCTAGTTAGTTTACTAAAGAAACCAACATGGTATTATTGGTAAAAATTCAACACATTATAAAACTTGTATTTTTCATACATTTTTGGTCATGTGAGGGTTTCCAAGCGTACTTGTATGAAACTTTTGTACTTGTATGAAACTTTTTCTACTTGTATGAAACTTTGTACTTGTATGGAACTTTTTCTACTTGTATGAAACTTTGTACTTGTATGGAAGTTTGTACTTGTATGAAACTTTTCTCTACTTGTATGAAACTTTGTACTTGTATGGAAGTTTGTACTTGTATGAAACTTTTTTCTACTTGTATGAAACTTTTTTCTACTTGTATGAAACTTTGTACTTGTATGGAAGTTTGTACTTGTATGAAACTTTTTCTACTTGTATGAAACTTTGTACTTGTATGGAAGTTTTTACTTGTATGAAACTTTTTTCTACTTGTATGAAACTTTGTACTGGTTGGAAATTTGTACTTGTATGAAACTTTTTTCTACTTGTATGAAACTTTTTTCTACTTGTTAATAAAAATGTTCAATATAACAACAACAACAACACCAAAACCAACAACAACACCAACAACAACAACAACAACAACAACGTATTAAAAAGTTTCATACTTCCAAACAAGTAGAAAGTTTCATACAAGTAGAAACTTTCATACAAGTACAAAGTTTCATACAAGTAGAAACTTTCATACAAGTGAACTTGTATGAAACTTTTTTCTACTTGTATGAAACTTTGTACTTGTATGGAAGTTTGTACTTGTATGAAAGTTTCTACTTGTATGAAACTTTGTACTTGTATGAAAGTTTGTATCTTGTACTTGTATGAAAGTTTGTATCTTCATACATTTTTCGTCATGTGAGGTGAGCGGGTCAGAAAACAATTTTAAGGAACGTATGAAAACTTTGGTCAGCCATACAAAACCACTAAGCGTAGCTACCAGACACTGACAAAGTTTCATACTAGTACTGACATCTACTTATATGAAAGTTTTGAAATTTTCAAAATACTTAAAAAATGTGTTGCTACTAATGAAATGCAAGCTAAAAACACTTAAACGTATGAAAACTTTGGTCAGCCATACAAAACCACTAAGCGAAGCTAACAGGCACTGACAAAGTTTCATACAAGTACTAACATCTACTTATATGAAAGTTTTGAAATTTTCAAAATACTTAAAAAATGTGTTGCTGCTAACTAAATGCAAGCTAAAAACACTTAAACGTATGAAAACTTTGGTCAGCCATACAAAACCACTAAGCGAAGCTAACAGGCACTGACAAAGTTTCATACAAGTACTAACATCTACTTATATGAAAGTTTTGAAATTTTCAAAATACTTAAAAAATGTGTTGCTACTATCGAAATGCAAGCTAAAAACACTTAAACGTATGAAAACTTTGGTCAGCCATACAAAACCACTAAGCGAAGCTAACAGACACTGACAAAGTTTCATACAAGTACTTACATCTACTTATATGAAAGTTTTGAAATTTTCAAAATACTTAAAAAATGTGTTGCTGCTAACGAAATGCAAGCTAAAAACACTTAAACGTATGAAAACTTTGGTGAGCCATACAAAACCACTAAGCGATGCTAACAGACACTGACAAAGTTTCATACAAGTACTAACATCTACTTATATGAAAGTTTTGAAATTTTCAAAATACTTCAAAAATGTGTTGCTACTATCGAAATGCAAGCTAAAAACACTTAAACGTATGAGAACTTTGGTCAGCCATACAAAACCACTGAGCGAAGCTAAAAGACACTGACAAAGTTTCATACAAGTACTAACATCTACTTATATGAAAGTTTTGAAATTTTCAAAATACTTAAAAAATGTGTTGCTGCTAACGAAATGCAAGCTAAAAACACTTAAACGTATGAAAACTTTGATCAGCCATACAAAACCACTAAGCGTAGCTAACAGACACTGACAAAGTTTCATACAAGTACTAACATCTACTTATATGAAAGTTTTGAAATTTTCAAAATACTTAAAAAATGTGTTGCTGCTAACGAAATGCAAGCTAAAAACACTTAAACGTATGAAAACTTTGGTCAGCCATACAAAACCACTAAGCGAAGCTAACAGACACTGACAAAGTTTCATACAAGTACTGTTGCTGCTAATGAAATGCAAGCTAAAAACACTTAAACGTATGAGAACTTTGGTCAGCCATACACTAAGCGAAGCTAAAAGACACTGACAAAGTTTCATACAAGTACTAACATCTACTTATATGAAAGTTTTGAAATTTTCAAAATACTTAAAAAATGTGTTGCTGCTAACGAAATGCAAGCTAAAAACACTTAAACGTATGAAAACTTTGGTCAGCCATACAAAACCACTAAGCGAAGCTAACAGACACTGACAAAGTTTCATACAAGTACTAACATCTACTTATATGAAAGTTTTGAAATTTTCAAAATACTTAAAAAATGTGTTGCTGCTAACGAAATGCAAGCTAAAAACACTTAAACGTATGAAAACTTTGGTCAGCCATACAAAACCACTAAGCGTAGCTAACAGACACTGACAAAGTTTCATACAAGTACTAACATCTACTTATATGAAAGTTTTGAAATTTTCAAAATACTTAAAAAATGTGTTGCTGCTAACGAAATGCAAGCTAAAAACACTTAAACGTATGAAAACTTTGGTCAGCCATACAAAACCACTAAGCGTAGCTAACAGACACTGACAAAGTTTCATACAAGTACTAACATCTACTTATATGAAAGTTTTGAAATTTTCAAAATACTTAAAAAATGTGTTGCTGCTAACGAAATGCAAGCTAAAAACACTTAAACGTATGAAAACTTTGGTCAGCCATACAAAACCACTAAGCGAAGCTAACAGACACTGACAAAGTTTCATACAAGTACTAACATCTATTTATATGAAAGTTTTGAAATTTTCAAAATACTTCAAAAATGTGTTGCTACTATCGAAATGCAAGCTAAAAACACTTAAACGTATGAAAACTTTGGTCAGCCATACAAAACCACTAAGCGAAGCTAACAGACACTGACAAAGTTTCATACAAGTACTAACATCTACTTATATGAAAGTTTTGAAATTTTCAAAATACTTAAAAAATGTGTTGCTGCTAACGAAATGCAAGCTAAAAACACTTAAACGTATGAAAACTTTGGTCAGCCATACAAAACCACTAAGCGAAGCTAACAGACACTGACAAAGTTTCATACAAGTACTAACATCTACTTATATGAAAGTTTTGAAATTTTCAAAATACTTAAAAAATGTGTTGCTGCTAACGAAATGCAAGCTAAAAACACTTAAACGTATGAAAACTTTGGTCAGCCATACAAAACCACTAAGCGAAGCTAACAGACACTGACAAAGTTTCATACAAGTACTAACATCTACTTATATGAAAGTTTTGAAATTTTCAAAATACTTAAAAAATGTGTTGCTGCTAACGAAATGCAAGCTAAAAACACTTAAACGTATGAAAACTTTGGTCAGCCATACAAAACCACTAAGCGTAGCTAACAGACACTGACAAAGTTTCATACAAGTACTAACATCTACTTATATGAAAGTTTTGAAATTTTCAAAATACTTAAAAAATGTGTTGCTGCTAACGAAATGCAAGCTAAAAACAATATGGAACATTTGGAAGTATGAAACTTTTTAATACGTTGTTGTTGTTGTTGTTGTTGTTGTTGTTGTTGGTTTTGGTGTTGTTGTTGTTGTTATATTGAACATTTTTATTAATATAAGTACAAAGGAAAATCTTCATATAAGTATAAAAATATTAAATTATTACCTTACTTGTATGAAACTTTTTAATACGTTGTTGTTGTTGTTGTTGTTGTTGTTGTTGTTGGTGTTGTTGTTGTGGTTGTTGTTATATTGAACATTTTTATTAATATAAGTACAAAGGAAAATCTTCATATAAGTATAAAAATATTAAATTATTACCTTACTTGTATGAAACTTTTTAATACGTTGTTGTTGTTGTTGTTGTTGTTGTTGTTGTTGTTGTTGTTCTTGTTGTTGTTGTTGTTGTTGATGGTGTTGCTGTTGTTGTTGTTGTTATATTGAACATTTTTATTAATATAAGTACAAAGGAAAATCTTCATATAAGTATAAAAATATTAAATTATTACCTCACTTGACAGAAAATATATGAAAAATTCAATATGGACAATTTATCATATTTTCGATGATATTGCCTAGTTAGTTTACTAAAGAAACCAACATGGTATTATTGGTAAAAATTCAACACATTATAAAACTTGTATTTTTCATACATTTTTGGTCATGTGAGGGTTTCCAAGCGTACTTGTATGAAACTTTTGTACTTGTATGAAACTTTTTCTACTTGTATGAAACTTTGTACTTGTATGGAACTTTTTCTACTTGTATGAAACTTTGTACTTGTATGGAAGTTTGTACTTGTATGAAACTTTTCTCTACTTGTATGAAACTTTGTACTTGTATGGAAGTTTGTACTTGTATGAAACTTTTTTCTACTTGTATGAAACTTTTTTCTACTTGTATGAAACTTTGTACTTGTATGGAAGTTTGTACTTGTATGAAACTTTTTCTACTTGTATGAAACTTTGTACTTGTATGGAAGTTTTTACTTGTATGAAACTTTTTTCTACTTGTATGAAACTTTGTACTGGTTGGAAATTTGTACTTGTATGAAACTTTTTTCTACTTGTATGAAACTTTTTTCTACTTGTTAATAAAAATGTTCAATATAACAACAACAACAACACCAAAACCAACAACAACACCAACAACAACAACAACAACAACAACGTATTAAAAAGTTTCATACTTCCAAACAAGTAGAAAGTTTCATACAAGTAGAAACTTTCATACAAGTACAAAGTTTCATACAAGTAGAAACTTTCATACAAGTGAACTTGTATGAAACTTTTTTCTACTTGTATGAAACTTTGTACTTGTATGGAAGTTTGTACTTGTATGAAAGTTTCTACTTGTATGAAACTTTGTACTTGTATGAAAGTTTGTATCTTGTACTTGTATGAAAGTTTGTATCTTCATACATTTTTCGTCATGTGAGGTGAGCGGGTCAGAAAACAATTTTAAGGAACGTATGAAAACTTTGGTCAGCCATACAAAACCACTAAGCGTAGCTACCAGACACTGACAAAGTTTCATACTAGTACTGACATCTACTTATATGAAAGTTTTGAAATTTTCAAAATACTTAAAAAATGTGTTGCTACTAATGAAATGCAAGCTAAAAACACTTAAACGTATGAAAACTTTGGTCAGCCATACAAAACCACTAAGCGAAGCTAACAGGCACTGACAAAGTTTCATACAAGTACTAACATCTACTTATATGAAAGTTTTGAAATTTTCAAAATACTTAAAAAATGTGTTGCTGCTAACTAAATGCAAGCTAAAAACACTTAAACGTATGAAAACTTTGGTCAGCCATACAAAACCACTAAGCGAAGCTAACAGGCACTGACAAAGTTTCATACAAGTACTAACATCTACTTATATGAAAGTTTTGAAATTTTCAAAATACTTAAAAAATGTGTTGCTACTATCGAAATGCAAGCTAAAAACACTTAAACGTATGAAAACTTTGGTCAGCCATACAAAACCACTAAGCGAAGCTAACAGACACTGACAAAGTTTCATACAAGTACTTACATCTACTTATATGAAAGTTTTGAAATTTTCAAAATACTTAAAAAATGTGTTGCTGCTAACGAAATGCAAGCTAAAAACACTTAAACGTATGAAAACTTTGGTGAGCCATACAAAACCACTAAGCGATGCTAACAGACACTGACAAAGTTTCATACAAGTACTAACATCTACTTATATGAAAGTTTTGAAATTTTCAAAATACTTCAAAAATGTGTTGCTACTATCGAAATGCAAGCTAAAAACACTTAAACGTATGAGAACTTTGGTCAGCCATACAAAACCACTGAGCGAAGCTAAAAGACACTGACAAAGTTTCATACAAGTACTAACATCTACTTATATGAAAGTTTTGAAATTTTCAAAATACTTAAAAAATGTGTTGCTGCTAACGAAATGCAAGCTAAAAACACTTAAACGTATGAAAACTTTGATCAGCCATACAAAACCACTAAGCGTAGCTAACAGACACTGACAAAGTTTCATACAAGTACTAACATCTACTTATATGAAAGTTTTGAAATTTTCAAAATACTTAAAAAATGTGTTGCTGCTAACGAAATGCAAGCTAAAAACACTTAAACGTATGAAAACTTTGGTCAGCCATACAAAACCACTAAGCGAAGCTAACAGACACTGACAAAGTTTCATACAAGTACTGTTGCTGCTAATGAAATGCAAGCTAAAAACACTTAAACGTATGAGAACTTTGGTCAGCCATACAAAACCACTAAGCGAAGCTAAAAGACACTGACAAAGTTTCATACAAGTACTAACATCTACTTATATGAAAGTTTTGAAATTTTCAAAATACTTAAAAAATGTGTTGCTGCTAACGAAATGCAAGCTAAAAACACTTAAACGTATGAAAACTTTGGTCAGCCATACAAAACCACTAAGCGAAGCTAACAGACACTGACAAAGTTTCATACAAGTACTAACATCTACTTATATGAAAGTTTTGAAATTTTCAAAATACTTAAAAAATGTGTTGCTGCTAACGAAATGCAAGCTAAAAACACTTAAACGTATGAAAACTTTGGTCAGCCATACAAAACCACTAAGCGTAGCTAACAGACACTGACAAAGTTTCACACAAGTACTAACATCTACTTATATGAAAGTTTTGAAATTTTCAAAATACTTAAAAAATGTGTTGCTGCTAACGAAATGCAAGCTAAAAACACTTAAACGTATGAAAACTTTGGTCAGCCATACAAAACCACTAAGCGAAGCTAACAGGCACTGACAAAGTTTCATACAAGTACTAACATCTACTTATATGAAAGTTTTGAAATTTTCAAAATACTTAAAAAATATGTTGCTGCTAACGAAATGCAAGCTAAAAACACTTAAACGTATGAAAACTTTGGTCAGCCATACAAAACCACTAAGCGAAGCTAACAAACACTGACAAAGTTTCATACAAGTACAAACTTCCATACAAGTACAGTTTGTACTTGTATGAAAGTTTCTACTTGTATGAAACTTTGTACTTGTTTGGAAGTTTGTATTTGTATGAAAGTTTCTACTTGTATGAAACTTTGTACTTGTATGAAAGTTTGTATCTTGTAGTTGTATGAAAGTTTGTATCTTAATACATTTTTCGTCATGTGAGGTGAGCGAGTCAGAAAACAATTTTAATAAACGTATGAAAACTTTGGTCAGCCATACAAAACCACTAAGCGTAGCTAACAGACACTGACAAAGTTTCATACAAGTACTAACATCTACTTATGTGAAAGTTTTGAAATTTTCAAAATACTTCAAGAATGTGTTGCTACTATCGAAATGCAAGCTAAAAACAGTTAAACGTATGAAAACTTTGGTCAGCCATACAAAACCACTAAGCGAAGCTAACAGACACTAACAAAGTTTCATACAAGTACTAACATCTACTTATATGAAAGTTTTGAAATTTTCAAAATACTTAAAAAATGTGTTGCTGCTAACTAAATGCAAGCTAAAAACACTTAAACGTATGAAAACTTTGGTCAGCCATACAAAACCACTAAGCGAAGCTAACAGACACTGACAAAGTTTCATACAAGTACTAACATCTAATTATATGAAAGTTTTGAAATTTTCAAAGGACTTAAAAAATGTGTTGCTGCTAACGAAATACAAGCTAAAAACACTTAAACGTATGAAAACTTTGGTCAGCCATACAAAACTACTAAGCGAAGCTAAAAGACACTGACAAAGTTTCATACAAGTACTAACATCTACTTATATGAAAGTTTTGAAATTTTCAAAATACTTAAAAAATGTGTTGCTGCTAACGAAATGCAAGCTAAAGACACTTAAACGTATGAAAACTTTGGTCAGCCATACAAAACCACTAAGCGTAGCTAACAGGCACTGACAAAGTTTCATACAAGTACTAACATCTACTTATATGAAAGTTTTGAAATTTTCAAAATACTTAAAAAATGTGTTGCTGCTAACGAAATGCAAGCTAAAAACACTTAAACGTATGAAAACTTTGGTCAGCCATACAAAACCACTAAGCGTAGCTAACAGACACTGACAAAGTTTCATACAAGTACTAACATCTACTTATATGAAAGTTTTGAAATTTTCAAAATACTTAAAAAATGTGTTGCTGCTAACGAAATGCAAGCTAAAAACACTTAAACGTATGAAAACTTTGGTCAGCCATACAAAACCACTAAGCGAAGCTAAAAGACACTAACAAAGTTTCATACAAGTACAAACTTCCATACAAGTACAGTTTGTACTTGTATGAAAGTTTCTACTTGTATGAAACTTTGTACTTGTTTGGAAGTTTGTATTTGTATGAAAGTTTCTACTTGTATGAAACTTTGTACTTGTATGAAAGTTTGTATCTTGTACTTGTATGAAAGTTTGTATCTTCATACATTTTTCGCCATGTGAGGTGAGCGAGTCAGAAAACAATTTTAGGTAATGTATGAAAACTTTGGTCAGCCATACAAAACCACTAAGCGTAGCTAACTGGCACTGACAAAGTTTCATACAAGTACCAACATCTACTTATATGAAAGTTTTGAAATTTTCAAAATACTTAAAAAATGTGTTGCTGCTAACGAAATGCAAGCTAAAAACACTTAAACGTATGAAAACTTTGGTCAGCCATACAAAACCACTAAGCGAAGCTAACAGACACTGACAAAGTTTCATACAAGTACTAACATCTACTTATATGAAAGTTTTGAAATTTTCGAAATACTTCAAAAATGTGTTTCTACTATCGAAATGCAAGGTAAAAACAATTAAACGTATGAAAACTTTGTGTTGCGACTAACGAAGTGCAAACTAGCATTGCACTGAGGCCGCGCACATATAAAAAATGTATGAAAATTAGTTTTAGCTAAGCAAAACTAAGTAAAAATAAGCAAATTTAAGCTTATTAACTCAAATATTAATACATCAAAGTGTTGATATTTGATATAATTCCTAGTAAGACTGTTAGTTAAATTAGAAGATGTTGATCATATAATGGTTTTCATATTCTAAACTAACAGTCAAAATTTTAGTATGAGAAAATTTCACATACGAAAAATGTGTTGCGACCAATGAAGTGCAAGGAGGTAACATTGCACTGAGGCCGCACACATATAAAAATGTATGAAAATTAGTTTTAGCTAAGCAAAACTAAGTAAAAATAAGCAAATTTAAGCTTATTAACTCAAATATTAATACATCAAGTGTTGATATTTGATATAATTCCTAGTAAGACTGTTAGTTAAATTAGAAAATGTTGATCATATATTGGTTTTCATATTCTAAACTAACTGTCAAATTTTAGTATGAGAAAGTTTCTCATACAAGTACTAATTAGTACATATATGAAAGTTTTAAAATTTTCAAAATACTATTAAAATGTGTTGCGGCCGCGCACATATAAAAAATAACATGTATGAAAATTTTGACTTCAATGTGTTTCTAAAAAAAACTTGTATGTTAACTTTACTCATCATCAAGAAGCAAGCAGATGCTTTTTAAAATATTTTATTAATTAAATTTCCTAGAAGAATTAAGTTTACTGAAAGAATTGCAAAAGTGAAGAAATTAAAGTAAGTGCGGGTAAACAAACGGTGGCGGGAGTAACTATGACTCTCTTAAGATCGCCAAATGCCTCGTCATCTTACTTTTAAAATGTGTTGCGACCAATGAAGTGCAAGTAGGTAACATTGCACTGAGGCCGCGCACATATAAAAATGTATGAAAATTAGTTTTAGCTAAGCAAAACTAAGTAAAAATAAGCAAATTTAAGCTTATTAAATCAAATATTAATACATCAAAGTGTTGATATTTGATATAATTCTTAGTAAGACTGTTAGTTAAATTAGAAGATGTTGATCATATAATGGTTTTCATATTCTAAACTAACAGTCAAATTTTAGTATGAGAAAATTTCTCATACGAAAAATGTGTTGCGACCAATGAAGTGCAAGAAGGTAACATTGCACTGAGGCCGCACACATATAAAAATGTATGAAAATTAGTTTTAGCTAAGCAAAACTAAGTAAAAATAAGCAAATTTAAGCTTATTAAATTAAATATTAATACATCAAAGTGTAGATATTTGATATAATTCCTAGTAAGACTGTTAGTTAAATTAGAATATGTTGATCATATAATGGTTTTCATATTCTAAACTAACAGTCAAATTTTAGAGGCGCTTGTTAGAGCTGCGGCAACAAGTACTCTATAAAAATGATGCTTGTATGAAAGTTTCCTAGAAGAAATGAAAAAGTGAAGAAATTAAAGTAGGTGCGGGTAAACAAACGGTGGCGGGAGTAACTATGACTCTCTTAAGATCGCCAAATGCCTCGTCATCTTACTTTTAAAATGTGTTGCGACCAATGAAGTGCAAGTAGGTAACATTGCACTGAGGCCGCGCACATATAAAAATGTATGAAAATTAGTTTTAGCTAAGCAAAACTAAGTAAAAGTAAGCAAATTTAAGCTTATTAAATCAAATATTAATACATCAAAGTGTTGATATTTGATATAATTCCTAGTAAGACTGTTAGTTAAATTAGAAGATGTTGATCATATAATGTTTTCATATTCTAAACTAACAGTCAAATATTAGTATGAGAAAATTTCTCATACGAAAAATGTGTTGCGACCAATGAAGTGCAAGGAGGTAACATTGCACTGAGGCCGCACACATATAAAAATGTATGAAAATTAGTTTTAGCTAAGCAAAACTAAGTAAAAATAAGCAAATTTAAGCTTATTAACTCAAATATTAATACATCAAGTGTTGATATTTGATATAATTCCTAGTAAGACTGTTAGTTAAATTAGAAAATGTTGATCATATATTGGTTTTCATATTCTAAACTAACAGTCAAATTTTAGAGGCGCTTGTTAGAGCTGCGGCAACAAGTACTCTATAAAAATGATAGCTTGTATGAAAGTTTTCTAGAAGAAATGAAAAAGTGAAGAAATTAAAGTAAGTGCGGGTAAACAAACGGTGGCGGGAGTAACTATGACTCTCTTAAGATCGCCAAATGCCTCGTTATCTTACTTTTAAAATGTGTTGCGACCAATGAAGTGCAAGTATGTAAATTTGCACTGAGGCCGCGCACATATAAAAATGTATGAAAATTAGTTTTAGCTAAGCAAAACTAAGTAAAAATAAGCAAATTTAAGCTTATTAAATCAAATATTAATACATCAAAGTGTTGATATTTGATATAATTCCTAGTAAGACTGTTAGTTAAATTAGAAGATGTTGATCATATAATGGTTTTCATATTCTAAACTAACTGTCAAATTTTAGTATGAGAAAGTTTCTCATACAAGTACTAAGTAGTACATATATGAAAGTTTTAAAATTTTCAAAATACTGTTAAAATGTGTTGCGGCCGCGCACATATAAAAAATAACATGTATGAAAATTTTGACTTCAATGTGTTTCTAAAAAAACTTGTATGTTAACTTTACTCATCATCAAGAAGCAAGCAGATGCTTTTTAAAATATTTTATTAATATAAATTCGATATAAATGAAATTTTTAATTTCATATCATAGAAAAAATATACATTTTATAATAAATGTATATGTTTCATGTAATGGAAATTTAAGTAAATGTATGGTATATAAAAATAATTTTATTACTGAAATACCAAAATGAATAAATATCGTTCTTAAATATACAAGAGAACGAAAATTCTTTATTCAATAAATAATTGTAAAATTAAATACTACAATAAAGTACAAATGAAGCAACAAAAATTTTGTTAGCTGAACTTTATTATATTTGGGCTAATAAAGTCGATATATTTATACAGATGTGTTTTAAGCGACCAATGAAAGTAAGTGAGGTTTTCCTTACCTAGGCCGCTTACACAAAATATATTAGCGAAGCTCATATATATATAACTTGTTCACTTTCATTATTTAAATCGTTGCTTGTACGGTAGTATTATTTACAAAGAGAAAAATGTAAATGAAATATTACAATAATGTACAAATAAAGCAACTAAAATTTTGTTAGTTGAACTTTATTATATTTGGGCTAATAAAGTCGATATATTTATACAGATGTGTTTTAAGCGACCAATGAAAGTAAGTGAGGTTTTCCTTACCTAGGCCGCTTACACAAAATATATTAGCGAAGTTCATATATATATAACTTGTTCACTTTCATTATTTAAATTGTTGCTTGTACGGTAGTATTATTTACAAAGAGAAAAATGTAAATGAAATATTACAATAATGTACAAATAAAGCAACTAAAATTTTGTTAGTTGAACTTTATTATATTTGGGCTAATAAAGTCGATATATTTATACAGATGTGTTTTAAGCGACCAATGAAAGTAAGTGAGGTTTTCCTTACCTAGGCCGCTTACACAAAATATATTAGCGAAGTTCATATATATATAACTTGTTCACTTTCATTATTTAAATTGTTGCTTGTACGGTAGTATTATTTACAAAGAGAAAAATGTAAATGAAATATTACAATAATGTACAAATAAAGCAACTAAAATTTTGTTAGTTGAACTTTATTATATTTGGGCTAATAAAGTCGATATATTTATACAGATGTGTTTTAAGCGACCAATGAAAGTAAGTGAGGTTTTCCTTACCTAGGCCGCTTACACAAAATATATTAGCGAAGCTCATATATATATAACTTGTTCACTTTCATTATTTAAATTGTTGCTTGTACGGTAGTATTATTTACAAAGAGAAAAATGTAAATGAAATATTACAATGAAGCACAGCACAAATAAAGCAACAAAAATTTTGTTAGCTGAACTTTATTATATTTGGGCTAATAAAGTCGATATATTTATACAGATGTGTTTTAAGCGACCAATGAAAGTAAGTGAGGTTTTCCTTACCTAGGCCGCTTACACAAAATATATTAGCGAAGCTCATATATATATAACTTGTTCACTTTCATTATTTAAATTGTTTGCATATGCAGAGTAATATTATTTACATTAAACACAAAAAATATAATTTTTATTATATTTTTTAAATATAATTCTGGTTGATCCTGCCAGTAGTTATATGCTTGCCTCAAAGATTAAGCCATGCATGTCTAAGTACACACGAATTAAAAGTGAAACCGCAAAAGGCATCAGTTATGGTTCCATAGATCGATCATTAACAGTTAGTTGGATAACTGTGGTAATTCTAGAGCTAATACATGCAATAATATAAACACGGACCTTATGGAACGTGTGCTTTTATTAGACTAAAACCAAGCGATCTTTATAGATTGTTATATTGGTTGAACTCTAGATAAACATGCAGATCGTATGGTCATCTACAACTAAAAACTTTAAATGGGTAAGAACCTCACCTTTTTTGATATGAAGGTTGAAGTTATATGATATAATGTGCCCAGTGGGCGACTTTTGGTAAGCAGAACTGGCGCTGTGGGATGAACCGAACGTAATGTTACGGTGTCCAAATTAAAGTAAGCGCGGGTAAACGGTGGCGGGAGTAATTATGACTCCCTTAAGATCGCCAAATGCCTCGTTAACTAACTTTTAAAATGTGTTGCGACTAACGAAGTGCAAACTAGCATTGCACTGAGGCCGCGCACATATAAAAATGTATGAAAATTATATATAAAGAGGCGTTTGTTAGGTGCGACAAATCCTCTATAAAAACTAAGAACGAAAGTTAGAGCTAGCGATTGGGTGTAGCTACGGCTCTCTCAGTCGCTTCCCGGGAAACCAAAGCTTTTGGACTCCGGGGGAAGTATGGTTGCAAAGCTGAAACTTAAAGGAATTGACGGAAGGGCACTATCAGGAGTGGAGCCTGCGGCATAATTTGACTCAACACAAGAAAACTTAACAGGTCCGAACATAACATATATATATGAAAGTATATATATGAAAGTTTTAAAAGTTTCAAAATACTTTTGTAATGTGTTGCGACTAACGAAGTGCAAACTAGCATTGCACTGAGGCCGCGCACATATAAAAATGTATGAAAATTATATTATAAATACAAGTACTTGTATGAAACTTTTTTCTACTTGTATGAAACTTTGTACTTGTATGGAAGTTTGTACTTGTATGAAACTTTTTTCTACTTGTATGAAACTTTGTACTTGTATGGAAGTTTGTACTTGTATGAAAGTTTCTACTTGTATGAAACTTTGTACTTGTATGGAAGTTTGTACTTGTATGAAAGTTTCTACTTGTATGAAACTTTGTACTTGTATGGAAGTTTGTACTTGTATGAAAGTTTCTACTTGTATGAAACTTTGTACTTGTATGAAAGTTTGTATCTTGTACTTGTATGAAAGTTTGTATCTTCATACATTTTTCGTCATGTGAGGTGAGCGGGTCAGAAAACAATTTTAAGAAACGTATGAAAACTTTGGTCAGCCATATAAAACCACTAAGCGTAGCTAACAGACGCTGACAAAGTTTCATACAAGTACTAACATCTACTTATATGAAAGTTTTGAAATTTTTAAAATACTTCAAAAATGTGTTGCTACTATCGAAATGCAAGCTAAAAACACTTAAACGTATGAAAACTTTGGTCAGCCATACAAAACCACTAAGCGTAGCTAACAGACACTGACAAAGTTTCATACAAGTACTAACATCTACTTATATGAAAGTTTTGAAATTTTCAAAATACTTAAAAATGTGTTGCTGCTAAAGAAGTGCAAGCTAAAAACACTTAAACGTATGAAAACTTTGGTCAGCCATACAAAACCACTAAGCGAAGCTAACAGACACTGACAAAGTTTCATACAAGTACTAACATCTACTTATATGAAAGTTTTGAAATTTTCAAAATACTTAAAAAATATGTTGCTGCTAACGAAATGCAAGCTAAAAACACTTAAACGTATGAAAACTTTGGTCAGCCATATAAAACCACTAAGCGTAGCTAACAGACACTGACAAAGTTTCATACAAGTACTAACATCTACTTATATGAGAGTTTTGAAATTTTCAAAACTATGAAAACTTTGGTCAGCCATACAAAACCACTAAGCGAAGCTAACAGACACTGACAAAGTTTCATACAAGTACTAACATCTACTTATATGAAAGTTTTGAAATTTTCAAAATACTTAAAAAATATGTTGCTGCTAACGAAATGCAAGCTAAAAACACTTAAACGTATGAAAACTTTGGTCAGCCATACAAAACCACTAAGCGAATCTAACAGACACTGACAAAGTTTCATACAAGTACTAACATCTACTTATATGAAAGTTTTGAAATTTTCAAAATACTTAAAAAATGTGTTGCTTCTAACGAAGTGCAAGCTAAAAACACTTAAACGTATGAAAACTTTGGTCAGCCATACAAAACCACTAAGCGAAGCTAACAGACACTGACAAAGTTTCATACAAGTACTAACATCTACTTATATGAAAGTTTTGAAATTTTCAAAATACTTAAAAAATGTGTTGCTGCTAACGAAATGCAAGCTAAAAACACTTAAACGTATGAAAACTTTGGTCAGCCATACAAAACCACTAAGCGAAGCTAACAAACACTGACAAAGTTTCATACAAGTACAAACTTCCATACAAGTACAGTTTGTACTTGTATGAAAGTTTTTACTTGTATGAAACTTTGTACTTGTTTGGAAGTTTGTACTTGTGAAAGTACTGAAAAGTTTCTACTTGTATGAAAGTTTGTATCTTGTAGTTGTATGAAAGTTTGTATCTTCATACATTTTTCGTGATGTGAGGTGAGCGAGTCAGAAAACAATTTTAATAAACGTATGTAAACTTTGGTCAGCCATACAAAACCACTAAGCGTAGCTAACAGACACTGACAAAGTTTCATACAAGTACTAACGTCTACTTATATGAAAGTTTTGAAATTTTCAAAATACTTAAAAAATGTGTTGCTTCTAACGAAGTGCAAGCTAAAAACACTTAAACGTATGAAAACTTTGGTCAGCCATACAAAACCACTAAGCGAAGCTAACAGACACTGACAAAGTTTCATACAAGTACTAACATCTACTTATATGAAAGTTTTGAAATTTTCAAAATACTTAAAAAATGTGTTGCTGCTAACGAAATGCAAGCTAAAAACACTTAAACGTATGAAAACTTTGGTCAGCCATACAAAACCACTAAGCGAAGCTAACAAACACTGACAAAGTTTCATACAAGTACAAACTTCCATACAAGTACAGTTTGTACTTGTATGAAAGTTTTTACTTGTATGAAACTTTGTACTTGTTTGGAAGTTTGTACTTGTGAAAGTACTGAAAAGTTTCTACTTGTATGAAAGTTTGTATCTTGTAGTTGTATGAAAGTTTGTATCTTCATACATTTTTCGTGATGTGAGGTGAGCGAGTCAGAAAACAATTTTAATAAACGTATGTAAACTTTGGTCAGCCATACAAAACCACTAAGCGTAGCTAACAGACACTGACAAAGTTTCATACAAGTACTAACGTCTACTTATATGAAAGTTTTGAAATTTTCAAAATACTTAAAAAATGTGTTGCTGCTAACGAAATGCAAGCTAAAAACACTTAAACGTATGAAAACTTTGGTCAGCCATACAAAACCACTAAGCGAAGCTAACAGACACTGACAAAGTTTCATACAAGTACTAACATCTACTTATATGAAAGTTTTGAAATTTTCAAAATACTTAAAAAATGTGTTGCTGCTAACGAAATGCAAGCTAAAAACACTTAAACGTATGAAAACTTTGGTCAGCCATACAAAACCACTAAGCGAAGCTAACAGACACTGACAAAGTTTCATACAAGTACTAACATCTATTTATATGAAAGTTTTGAAATTTTCAAAATACTTCAAAAATGTGTTGCTACTATCGAAATGCAAGCTAAAAACACTTAAACGTATGAAAACTTTGGTCAGCCATACAAAACCACTAAGCGAAGCTAACAGACACTGACAAAGTTTCATACAAGTACTAACATCTACTTATATGAAAGTTTTGAAATTTTCAAAATACTTAAAAAATGTGTTGCTGCTAACGAAATGCAAGCTAAAAACACTTAAACGTATGAAAACTTTGGTCAGCCATACAAAACTACTAAGCGAAGCTAACAGACACTGACAAAGTTTCATACAAGTACTAACATCTACTTATATGAAAGTTTTGAAATTTTCAAAATACTTAAAAAATGTGTTGCTGCTAACGAAATGCAAGCTAAAAACACTTAAACGTATGAAAACTTTGGTCAGCCATACAAAACCACTAAGCGAAGCTAACAGACACTGACAAAGTTTCATACAAGTACTAACATCTACTTATATGAAAGTTTTGAAATTTTCAAAATACTTAAAAAATGTGTTGCTGCTAACGAAATGCAAGCTAAAAACACTTAAACGTATGAAAACTTTGGTCAGCCATACAAAACCACTAAGCGTAGCTAACAGACACTGACAAAGTTTCATACAAGTACTAACATCTACTTATATGAAAGTTTTGAAATTTTCAAAATACTTAAAAAATGTGTTGCTGCTAACGAAATGCAAGCTAAAAACACTTAAACGTATGAAAACTTTGGTCAGCCATACAAAACCACTAAGCGAAGCTAACAGACACTGACAAAGTTTCATACAAGTACTAACATCTACTTATATGAAAGTTTTGAAATTTTCAAAATACTTAAAAAATGTGTTGCTGCTAACGAAATGCAAGCTAAAAACAATATGGAACATTTGGAAGTATGAAACTTTTTAATACGTTGTTGTTGTTGTTGTTGTTGTTGTTGTTGTTGGTTTTGGTGTTGTTGTTGTTGTTATATTGAACATTTTTATTAATATAAGTACAAAGGAAAATCTTCATATAAGTATAAAAATATTAAATTATTACCTTACTTGTATGAAACTTTTTAATACGTTGTTGTTGTTGTTGTTGTTGTTGTTGTTGTTGTTGTTGGTGTTGTTGTTGTGGTTGTTGTTATATTGAACATTTTTATTAATATAAGTACAAAGGAAAATCTTCATATAAGTATAAAAATATTAAATTATTACCTTACTTGTATGAAACTTTTTAATACGTTGTTGTTGTTGTTGTTGTTGTTGTTGTTGTTGATGGTGTTGTTGTTGTTGTTGTTGTTATATTGAACATTTTTATTAATATAAGTACAAAGGAAAATCTTCATATAAGTATAAAAATATTAAATTATTACCTCACTTGACAGAAAATATATGAAAAATTCAATATGGACAATTTATCATATTTTCGATGATATTGCCTAGTTAGTTTACTAAAGAAACCAACATGGTATTATTGGTAAAAATTCAACACATTATAAAACTTGTATTTTTCATACATTTTTGGTCATGTGAGGGTTTCCAAGCGTACTTGTATGAAACTTTTGTACTTGTATGAAACTTTTTCTACTTGTATGAAACTTTGTACTTGTATGGAACTTTTTCTACTTGTATGAAACTTTGTACTTGTATGGAAGTTTGTACTTGTATGAAACTTTTCTCTACTTGTATGAAACTTTGTACTTGTATGGAAGTTTGTACTTGTATGAAACTTTTTTCTACTTGTATGAAACTTTTTTCTACTTGTATGAAACTTTGTACTTGTATGGAAGTTTGTACTTGTATGAAACTTTTTCTACTTGTATGAAACTTTGTACTTGTATGGAAGTTTTTACTTGTATGAAACTTTTTTCTACTTGTATGAAACTTTGTACTGGTTGGAAATTTGTACTTGTATGAAACTTTTTTCTACTTGTATGAAACTTTTTTCTACTTGTTAATAAAAATGTTCAATATAACAACAACAACAACACCAAAACCAACAACAACACCAACAACAACAACAACAACAACAACGTATTAAAAAGTTTCATACTTCCAAACAAGTACAAAGTTTCATACAAGTAGAAACTTTCATACAAGTACAAAGTTTCATACAAGTAGAAACTTTCATACAAGTGAACTTGTATGAAACTTTTTTCTACTTGTATGAAACTTTGTACTTGTATGGAAGTTTGTACTTGTATGAAAGTTTCTACTTGTATGAAACTTTGTACTTGTATGAAAGTTTGTATCTTGTACTTGTATGAAAGTTTGTATCTTCATACATTTTTCGTCATGTGAGGTGAGCGGGTCAGAAAACAATTTTAAGGAACGTATGAAAACTTTGGTCAGCCATACAAAACCACTAAGCGTAGCTACCAGACACTGACAAAGTTTCATACTAGTACTGACATCTACTTATATGAAAGTTTTGAAATTTTCAAAATACTTAAAAAATGTGTTGCTACTAATGAAATGCAAGCTAAAAACACTTAAACGTATGAAAACTTTGGTCAGCCATACAAAACCACTAAGCGAAGCTAACAGGCACTGACAAAGTTTCATACAAGTACTAACATCTACTTATATGAAAGTTTTGAAATTTTCAAAATACTTAAAAAATGTGTTGCTGCTAACTAAATGCAAGCTAAAAACACTTAAACGTATGAAAACTTTGGTCAGCCATACAAAACCACTAAGCGAAGCTAACAGGCACTGACAAAGTTTCATACAAGTACTAACATCTACTTATATGAAAGTTTTGAAATTTTCAAAATACTTAAAAAATGTGTTGCTACTATCGAAATGCAAGCTAAAAACACTTAAACGTATGAAAACTTTGGTCAGCCATACAAAACCACTAAGCGAAGCTAACAGACACTGACAAAGTTTCATACAAGTACTTACATCTACTTATATGAAAGTTTTGAAATTTTCAAAATACTTAAAAAATGTGTTGCTGCTAACGAAATGCAAGCTAAAAACACTTAAACGTATGAAAACTTTGGTGAGCCATACAAAACCACTAAGCGATGCTAACAGACACTGACAAAGTTTCATACAAGTACTAACATCTACTTATATGAAAGTTTTGAAATTTTCAAAATACTTCAAAAATGTGTTGCTACTATCGAAATGCAAGCTAAAAACACTTAAACGTATGAAAAATTTGGTCAGCCATACAAAACCACTAAGCAAAGCTAACAGGCACTGACAAAGTTTCATACAAGTACTAACATCTACTTATATGAAAGTTTTGAAATTTTCAAAATACTTAAAAAATGTGTTGCTGCTAACGAAATGCAAGCTAAAAACACTTAAACGTATGAAAACTTTTGTCAGCCATACAAAACCACTAAGCGTAGCTAACAGACACTGACAAAGTTTCATACAAGTACTAACATCTACTTATATGAAAGTTTTGAAATTTTCAAAATACTTAAAAAAATGTGTTGCTGCTAACGAAATGCAAGCTAAAAACACTTAAACGTATGAAAACTTTGGTCAGCCCATACAAAACCACTAAGCGAAGCTAACAGACACTGACAAAGTTTCATACAAGTACTAACATCTACTTATATGAAAGTTTTGAAATTTTCAAAATACTTAAAAAATGTGTTGCTGCTAACGAAATGCAAGCTAAAAACACTTAAACGTATGAAAACTTTGGTCAGCCATACAAAACCACTAAGCGAAGCTAACAGACACTGACAAAGTTTCATACAAGTACTGACATCTACTTATATGAAAGTTTTGAAATTTTCAAAATACTTAAAAAATGTGTTGCTACTATCGAAATGCAAGCTAAAAACACTTAAACGTATGAAAACTTTGGTCAGCCATACAAAACCATTAAGCGAAGCTAACAGACACTGACAAAGTTTCATACAAGTACTAACATCTACTTATATGAAAGTTTTGAAATTTTCAAAATACTTAAAAAATGTGTTGCTGCTAACGAAATGCAAGCTAAAAACACTTAAACGTATGAAAACTTTGGTCAGCCATACAAAACCACTAAGCGAAGCTAAAAGACACTGACAAAGTTTCATACAAGTACTAACATCTACTTATATGAAAGTTTTGAAATTTTCAAAATACTTAAAAAATGTGTTGCTGCTAACGAAATGCAAGCTAAAAACACTTAAACGTATGAAAACTTTGGTCAGCCATACAAAACCACTAAGCGTAGCTAACAGACACTGACAAAGTTTCATACAAGTACTAACATCTACTTATATGAAAGTTTTGAAATTTTCAAAATACTTAAAAAATGTGTTGCTGCTAACGAAATGCAAGATAAAAACACTTAAACGTATGAAAACTTTGGTCAGCCATACAAAACCACTAAGCGAAGCTAACAGGCACTGACAAAGTTTCATACAAGTACTAACATCTACTTATATGAAAGTTTTGAAATTTTCAAAATACTTAAAAAATATGTTGCTGCTAACGAAATGCAAGCTAAAAACACTTAAACGTATGAAAACTTTGGTCAGCCATACAAAACCACTAAGCGTAGCTAACAGACACTGACAAAGTTTCATACAAGTACTAACATCTACTTATATGAAAGTTTTGAAATTTTCAAAATACTTAAAAAATGTGTTGCTGCTAACTAAATGCAAGCTAAAAACACTTAAACGTATGAAAACTTTGGTCAGCCATACAAAACCACTAAGCGAAGCTAACAGACACTGACAAAGTTTCATACAAGTACTAACATCTACTTATATGAAAGTTTTGAAATTTTCAAAATACTTAAAAAATATGTTGCTGCTAACGAAATGCAAGCTAAAAACACTTAAACGTATGAAAACTTTGGTCAGCCATACAAAACCACTAAGCGAAGCTAACAAACACTGACAAAGTTTCATACAAGTACAAACTTCCATACAAGTACAGTTTGTACTTGTATGAAAGTTTCTACTTGTATGAAACTTTGTACTTGTTTGGAAGTTTGTATTTGTATGAAAGTTTCTACTTGTATGAAACTTTGTACTTGTATGAAAGTTTGTATCTTGTACTTGTATGGAAGTTTGTATCTTCATACATTTTTCGTCATGTGAGGTGAGCGGGTCAGAAAACAATTTTAAGGAACGTATGAAAACTTTGGTCAGCCATACAAAACCACTAAGCGTAGCTACCAGACACTGACAAAGTTTCATACTAGTACTGACATCTACTTATATGAAAGTTTTGAAATTTTTAAAATACTTAAAAAATGTGTTGCTACTAATGAAATGCAAGCTAAAAACACTTAAACGTATGAAAACTTTGGTCAGCCATACAAAACCACTAAGCGAAGCCAACAAGCACTGACAAAGTTTCATACAAGTACTAACATCTACTTATATGAAAGTTTTGAAATTTTCAAAATACTTAAAAAATGTGTTGCTGCTAACGAAATGCAAGCTAAAAACACTTAAACGTATGAAAACTTTGGTCAGCCATACAAAACCACTAAGCGAAGCTAACAGACACTGACAAAGTTTCATACAAGTACTAACATCTACTTATATGAAAGTTTTGAAATTTTCAAAGTACTTAAAAAATGTGTTGCTGCTAACGAAATGCAAGCTAAAAACACTTAAACGTATGAAAACTTTGGTCAGCCATACAAAACCACTAAGCGTAGCTAACAGACACTGAAAAAGTTTCATACAAGTACTAACGTCTACTTATATGAAAGTTTTGAAATTTTCAAAATACTTAAAAAATGTGTTGCTGCTAACGAAATGCAAGCTAAAAACACTTAAACGTATGAAAACTTTGGTCAGCCATACAAAACCACTAAGCGAAGCTAACAGACACTGACAAAGTTTCATACAAGTACTAACATCTACTTATATGAAAGTTTTGAAATTTTCAAAATACTTAAAAAATGTGTTGCTGCTAATGAAATGCAAGCTAAAAACACTTAAACGTATGAGAACTTTGGTCAGCCATACAAAACCACTAAGCGAAGCTAAAAGACACTGACAAAGTTTCATACAAGTACTAACATCTACTTATATGAAAGTTTTGAAATTTTCAAAATACTTAAAAAATGTGTTGCTGCTAACGAAATGCAAGCTAAAAACACTTAAACGTATGAAAACTTTGGTCAGCCATACAAAACCACTAAGCGAAGCTAACAGACACTGACAAAGTTTCATACAAGTACTGTTGCTGCTAATGAAATGCAAGCTAAAAACACTTAAACGTATGAGAACTTTGGTCAGCCATACAAAACCACTGAGCGAAGCTAAAAGACACTGACAAAGTTTCATACAAGTACTAACATCTACTTATATGAAAGTTTTGAAATTTTCAAAATACTTAAAAAATGTGTTGCTGCTAACGAAATGCAAGCTAAAAACACTTAAACGTATGAAAACTTTGGTCAGCCATACAAAACCACTAAGCGAAGCTAACAGACACTGACAAAGTTTCATACAAGTACTAACATCTACTTATATGAAAGTTTTGAAATTTTCAAAGTACTTAAAAAATGTGTTGCTGCTAACGAAATGCAAGCTAAAAACACTTAAACGTATGAAAACTTTGGTCAGCCATACAAAACCACTAAGCGAAGCCAACAAGCACTGACAAAGTTTCATACAAGTACTAACATCTACTTATATGAAAGTTTTGAAATTTTCAAAATACTTAAAAAATGTGTTGCTGCTAACGAAATGCAAGCTAAAAACACTTAAACGTATGAAAACTTTGGTCAGCCATACAAAACCACTAAGCGAAGCTAACAGACACTGACAAAGTTTCATACAAGTACTAACATCTACTTATATGAAAGTTTTGAAATTTTCAAAGTACTTAAAAAATGTGTTGCTGCTAACGAAATGCAAGCTAAAAACACTTAAACGTATGAAAACTTTGGTCAGCCATACAAAACCACTAAGCGTAGCTAACAGACACTGAAAAAGTTTCATACAAGTACTAACGTCTACTTATATGAAAGTTTTGAAATTTTCAAAATACTTAAAAAATGTGTTGCTGCTAACGAAATGCAAGCTAAAAACACTTAAACGTATGAAAACTTTGGTCAGCCATACAAAACCACTAAGCGAAGCTAACAGACACTGACAAAGTTTCATACAAGTACTAACATCTACTTATATGAAAGTTTTGAAATTTTCAAAATACTTAAAAAATGTGTTGCTGCTAACGAAATGCAAGCTAAAAACACTTAAACGTATGAAAACTTTGATCAGCCATACAAAACCACTAAGCGTAGCTAACAGACACTGACAAAGTTTCATACAAGTACTAACATCTACTTATATGAAAGTTTTGAAATTTTCAAAATACTTAAAAAATGTGTTGCTGCTAACGAAATGCAAGCTAAAAACACTTAAACGTATGAAAACTTTGGTCAGCCATACAAAACCACTAAGCGAAGCTAACAGACACTGACAAAGTTTCATACAAGTACTGTTGCTGCTAATGAAATGCAAGCTAAAAACACTTAAACGTATGAGAACTTTGGTCAGCCATACAAAACCACTAAGCGAAGCTAAAAGACACTGACAAAGTTTCATACAAGTACTAACATCTACTTATATGAAAGTTTTGAAATTTTCAAAATACTTAAAAAATGTGTTGCTGCTAACGAAATGCAAGCTAAAAACACTTAAACGTATGAAAACTTTGGTCAGCCATACAAAACCACTAAGCGAAGCTAACAGACACTGACAAAGTTTCATACAAGTACTAACATCTACTTATATGAAAGTTTTGAAATTTTCAAAATACTTAAAAAATGTGTTGCTGCTAACGAAATGCAAGCTAAAAACACTTAAACGTATGAAAACTTTGGTCAGCCATACAAAACCACTAAGCGTAGCTAACAGACACTGACAAAGTTTCATACAAGTACTAACATCTACTTATATGAAAGTTTTGAAATTTTCAAAATACTTAAAAAATGTGTTGCTGCTAACGAAATGCAAGCTAAAAACACTTAAACGTATGAAAACTTTGGTCAGCCATACAAAACCACTAAGCGAAGCTAACAGGCACTGACAAAGTTTCATACAAGTACTAACATCTACTTATATGAAAGTTTTGAAATTTTCAAAATACTTAAAAAATATGTTGCTGCTAACGAAATGCAAGCTAAAAACACTTAAACGTATGAAAACTTTGGTCAGCCATACAAAACCACTAAGCGAAGCTAACAAACACTGACAAAGTTTCATACAAGTACAAACTTCCATACAAGTACAGTTTGTACTTGTATGAAAGTTTCTACTTGTATGAAACTTTGTACTTGTTTGGAAGTTTGTATTTGTATGAAAGTTTCTACTTGTATGAAACTTTGTACTTGTATGAAAGTTTGTATCTTGTAGTTGTATGAAAGTTTGTATCTTCATACATTTTTCGTCATGTGAGGTGAGCGAGTCAGAAAACAATTTTAATAAACGTATGAAAACTTTGGTCAGCCATACAAAACCACTAAGCGTAGCTAACAGACACTGACAAAGTTTCATACAAGTACTAACATCTACTTATATGAAAGTTTTGAAATTTTCAAAATACTTCAAGAATGTGTTGCTACTATCGAAATGCAAGCTAAAAACAGTTAAACGTATGAAAACTTTGGTCAGCCATACAAAACCACTAAGCGAAGCTAACAGACACTAACAAAGTTTCATACAAGTACTAACATCTACTTATATGAAAGTTTTGAAATTTTCAAAATACTTAAAAAATGTGTTGCTGCTAACTAAATGCAAGCTAAAAACACTTAAACGTATGAAAACTTTGGTCAGCCATACAAAACCACTAAGCGAAGCTAACAGACACTGACAAAGTTTCATACAAGTACTAACATCTAATTATATGAAAGTTTTGAAATTTTCAAAGTACTTAAAAAATGTGTTGCTGCTAACGAAATACAAGCTAAAAACACTTAAACGTATGAAAACTTTGGTCAGCCATACAAAACTACTAAGCGAAGCTAAAAGACACTGACAAAGTTTCATACAAGTACTAACATCTACTTATATGAAAGTTTTGAAATTTTCAAAATACTTAAAAAATGTGTTGCTGCTAACGAAATGCAAGCTAAAGACACTTAAACGTATGAAAACTTTGGTCAGCCATACAAAACCACTAAGCGTAGCTAACAGGCACTGACAAAGTTTCATACAAGTACTAACATCTACTTATATGAAAGTTTTGAAATTTTCAAAATACTTAAAAAATGTGTTGCTGCTAACGAAATGCAAGCTAAAAACACTTAAACGTATGAAAACTTTGGTCAGCCATACAAAACCACTAAGCGTAGCTAACAGACACTGACAAAGTTTCATACAAGTACTAACATCTACTTATATGAAAGTTTTGAAATTTTCAAAATACTTAAAAAATGTGTTGCTGCTAACGAAATGCAAGCTAAAAACACTTAAACGTATGAAAACTTTGGTCAGCCATACAAAACCACTAAGCGAAGCTAAAAGACACTAACAAAGTTTCATACAAGTACAAACTTCCATACAAGTACAGTTTGTACTTGTATGAAAGTTTCTACTTGTATGAAACTTTGTACTTGTTTGGAAGTTTGTATTTGTATGAAAGTTTCTACTTGTATGAAACTTTGTACTTGTATGAAAGTTTGTATCTTGTACTTGTATGAAAGTTTGTATCTTCATACATTTTTCGCCATGTGAGGTGAGCGAGTCAGAAAACAATTTTAGGTAATGTATGAAAACTTTGGTCAGCCATACAAAACCACTAAGCGTAGCTAACTGGCACTGACAAAGTTTCATACAAGTACCAACATCTACTTATATGAAAGTTTTGAAATTTTCAAAATACTTAAAAAATGTGTTGCTGCTAACGAAATGCAAGCTAAAAACACTTAAACGTATGAAAACTTTGGTCAGCCATACAAAACCACTAAGCGAAGCTAACAGACACTGACAAAGTTTCATACAAGTACTAACATCTACTTATATGAAAGTTTTGAAATTTTCGAAATACTTCAAAAATGTGTTTCTACTATCGAAATGCAAGGTAAAAACAATTAAACGTATGAAAACTTTGTGTTGCGACTAACGAAGTGCAAACTAGCATTGCACTGAGGCCGCGCACATATAAAAAATGTATGAAAATTAGTTTTAGCTAAGCAAAACTAAGTAAAAATAAGCAAATTTAAGCTTATTAACTCAAATATTAATACATCAAAGTGTTGATATTTGATATAATTCCTAGTAAGACTGTTAGTTAAATTAGAAGATGTTGATCATATAATGGTTTTCATATTCTAAACTAACAGTCAAAATTTTAGTATGAGAAAATTTCTCATACGAAAAATGTGTTGCGACCAATGAAGTGCAAGGAGGTAACATTGCACTGAGGCCGCACACATATAAAAATGTATGAAAATTAGTTTTAGCTAAGCAAAACTAAGTAAAAATAAGCAAATTTAAGCTTATTAACTCAAATATTAATACATCAAGTGTTGATATTTGATATAATTCCTAGTAAGACTGTTAGTTAAATTAGAAAATGTTGATCATATATTGGTTTTCATATTCTAAACTAACTGTCAAATTTTAGTATGAGAAAGTTTCTCATACAAGTACTAATTAGTACATATATGAAAGTTTTAAAATTTTCAAAATACTATTAAAATGTGTTGCGGCCGCGCACATATAAAAAATAACATGTATGAAAATTTTGACTTCAATGTGTTTCTAAAAAAAACTTGTATGTTAACTTTACTCATCATCAAGAAGCAAGCAGATGCTTTTTAAAATATTTTATTAATTAAATTTCCTAGAAGAATTAAGTTTACTGAAAGAATTGCAAAAGTGAAGAAATTAAAGTAAGTGCGGGTAAACAAACGGTGGCGGGAGTAACTATGACTCTCTTAAGATCGCCAAATGCCTCGTCATCTTACTTTTAAAATGTGTTGCGACCAATGAAGTGCAAGTAGGTAACATTGCACTGAGGCCGCGCACATATAAAAATGTATGAAAATTAGTTTTAGCTAAGCAAAACTAAGTAAAAATAAGCAAATTTAAGCTTATTAAATCAAATATTAATACATCAAAGTGTTGATATTTGATATAATTCCTAGTAAGACTGTTAGTTAAATTAGAAGATGTTGATCATATAATGGTTTTCATATTCTAAACTAACAGTCAAATTTTAGTATGAGAAAATTTCTCATACGAAAAATGTGTTGCGTCCAATGAAGTGCAAGAAGGTAACATTGCACTGAGGCCGCACACATATAAAAATGTATGAAAATTAGTTTTAGCTAAGCAAAACTAAGTAAAAATAAGCAAATTTAAGCTTATTAAATTAAATATTAATACATCAAAGTGTTGATATTTGATATAATTCCTAGTAAGACTGTTAGTTAAATTAGAATATGTTGATCATATAATGGTTTTCATATTCTAAACTAACAGTCAAATTTTAGAGGCGCTTGTTAGAGCTGCGGCAACAAGTACTCTATAAAAATGATGCTTGTATGAAAGTTTCCTAGAAGAAATGAAAAAGTGAAGAAATTAAAGTAGGTGCGGTTAAACAAACGGTGGCGGGAGTAACTATGACTCTCTTAAGATCGCCAAATGCCTCGTCATCTTACTTTTAAAATGTGTTGCGACCAATGAAGTGCAAGTAGGTAACATTGCACTGAGGCCGCGCACATATAAAAATGTATGAAAATTAGTTTTAGCTAAGCAAAACTAAGTAAAAGTAAGCAAATTTAAGCTTATTAAATCAAATATTAATACATCAAAGTGTTGATATTTGATATAATTCCTAGTAAGACTGTTAGTTAAATTAGAAGATGTTGATCATATAATGGTTTTCATATTCTAAACTAACAGTCAAATATTAGTATGAGAAAATTTCTCATACGAAAAATGTGTTGCGACCAATGAAGTGCAAGGAGGTAACATTGCACTGAGCCGCACACATATAAAAATGTATGAAAATTAGTTTTAGCTAAGCAAAACTAAGTAAAAATAAGCAAATTTAAGCTTATTAACTCAAATATTAATACATCAAGTGTTGATATTTGATATAATTCCTAGTAAGACTGTTAGTTAAATTAGAAAATGTTGATCATATATTGGTTTTCATATTCTAAACTAACAGTCAAATTTTAGAGGCGCTTGTTAGAGCTGCGGCAACAAGTACTCTATAAAAATGATAGCTTGTATGAAAGTTTTCTAGAAGA
>NC_090324.1:165154544-165192044 GCF_040869045.1 Eurosta solidaginis
AAGAGGTGTAGTATAAGTGGGAGATATATAATTTCGGTTATTTATCGTCAATGAAATACCACTACTCTTATTGTTTCCTTACTTACTTGATTAAGTGGAACGTGTATCATTGCCTAGCCATATTAAGGATATATTTATATATCTTATGGTATTGGGTTTTGATGCAAGCTTCTTGATCAAAGTACCACGAGTTTGTTATATAATTGTAAACATATTTTAATGAGAAATGATAACATTTTTCGATGTTATTATCATAATTAAAATTTGGTATAACTCCAACACTCAGGTATGATCCAATTCAAGGACATTGCCAGGTGGGGAGTTTGACTGGGGCGGTACATCTCTCAAATAATAACGGAGGTGTCCCAAGGCCAGCTCAGTGCGGACAGAAACCACACATAGAGCAAAAGGGCAAATGCTGACTTGATCTCGGTGTTCAGTACGCACAGAGACAGCAAAAGCTCGGCCTATCGATCCTTTTGGTTTAAAGAGTTTTTAATAAGAGGTGTCAGAAAAGTTACCACAGGGATAACTGACTTGTGGCAGCCAAGCGTTCATAGCGACGTTGCTTTTTGATCCTTCGATATCGGCTCTTCCTATCATTGTGAAGCAAAATTCACCAAGCGTTGGATTGTTCACCCATTCAAGGGAACGTGAGCTGGGTTTAGACCGTCGTGAGACAGGTTAGTTTTACCCTATTAATGACAAAATATTATTGCGACAGCATTCCTGCGTAGTACGAGAGGAACCGCAGGTACGGACCAATGGTACAATACTTGTTCGAGCGAACAGTGGTATGATGCTACGTCCGTTGGATTATGCCTGAACGCCTCTAAGGTTGTATCCGTGCTGGACTGCAATGATAAATATAGGGCAAATTGCATTGTATGGCTTCTCTAAATCATTTAAAGTTTATAAATTTAATTTATAAACGACAAAATGAATATATGTGATGCCAATGTTATTTATAACATAGCAAATGCGGGAGGATTCAAATATCACCCGTATGCCGCGCTAGTTATATATAAAAACATTATTTAATACAATGACAATGCCTAGAATCAATTGTAAACGACTTTGGTAACGGGCAAGGTGTTGTAAGTGGTAGAGCAGCTGCCATACTGCGATCCACTGAAGCTTAACCTTTGCTTGATGATTCGAAAACAATTTATTGGAATTAATTTTCCAATTTATTATTGTTTTGATGTAATCATCTTATAAAAATATGCATATTTAAAATATGCAATATAAAGAGAGGCGCTTGTTTAGGGGCCAAGTCCTCTATAAAAATGATGAAAAAGCAAATATTGTAATCTACTACAATAAAGTACAAATAAAGCAACAAAAATTTTGTTAGTTGAACTTTATTATATTTGGGCTAATAAAGTCGATATATTTATACAGATGTGTTTTAAGCGACCAATGAAAGTAAGTGAGGTTTTCCTTACCTAGGCCGCTTACACAAAATATATTAGCGAAGTTCATATATATATAACTTGTTCACTTTCATTATTTAAATTGTTGCTTGTACGGTAGTATTATTTACAAAGGGAAAAATGTAAATGAAATATTACAATAATGTACAAATAAAGCAACTAAAATTTTGTTAGTTGAACTTTATTATATTTGGGCTAATAAAGTCGATATATTTATACAGATGTGTTTTAAGCGACCAATGAAAGTAAGTGAGGTTTTCCTTACCTAGGCCGCTTACACAAAATATATTAGCGAAGCTCATATATATATAACTTGTTCACTTTCATTATTTAAATTGGTGCTTGTACGGTAGTATTATTTACAAAGAGAAATATGTAAATGAAATATTATAATAATGTACAAATAAAGCAACTAAAATTTTGTTAGTTGAACTTTATTATATTTGGGCTAATAAAGTCGATATATTTATACAGATGTGTTTTAAGCGACCAATGAAAGTAAGTGAGATTTTCCTTACCTAGGCCGCTTACACAAAATATATTAGCGAAGCTCATATATATATAACTTGCTCACTTTCATTATTTAAATTGTTGCTTGTACGGTAGTATTATTTACAAAGAGAAAAATGATTCGAAAACAATTTATTGGAATTAATTTTCCAATTTATTATTGTTTTGATGTAATCATCTTATAAAAATATGCATATTTAAAATATGCAATATAAAGAGAGGCGCTTGTTTAGGGGCCAAGTCCTCTATAAAAATGATGAAAAAGCAAATATTGTAATCTATTACAATAAAGTACAAATAAAGCAACAAAAATTTTGTTAGTTGAACTTTATTATATTTGGGCTAATAAAGTCGATATATTTATACAGATGTGTTTTAAGCGACCAATGAAAGTAAGTGAGGTTTTCCTTACCTAGGCCGCTTACACAAAATATATTAGCGAAGTTCATATATATATAACTTGTTCACTTTCATTATTTAAATTGTTGCTTGTACGGTAGTATTATTTACAAAGAGAAAAATGTAAATGAAATATTACAATAATGTACAAATAAAGCAACTAAAATTTTGTTAGTTGAACTTTATTATATTTGGGCTAATAAAGTCGATATATTTATACAGATGTGTTTTAAGCGACCAATGAAAGTAAGTGAGGTTTTCCTTACCTAGGCCGCTTACACAAAATATATTAGCGAAGCTCATATATATATAACTTGTTCACTTTCATTATTTAAATTGTTGCTTGTACGGTAGTATTATTTACAAAGAGAAATATGTAAATGAAATATTATAATAATGTACAAATAAAGCAACTAAAATTTTGTTAGTTGAACTTTATTATATTTGGGCTAATAAAGTCGATATATTTATACAGATGTGTTTTAAGCGACCAATGAAAGTAAGTGAGGTTTTCCTTACCTAGGCCGCTTACACAAAATATATTAGCGAAGCTCATATATATATAACTTGCTCACTTTCATTATTTAAATTGTTGCTTGTACGGTAGTATTATTTACAAAGAGAAAAATGTAAATGAAATATTACAATGAAGCACAGCACAAATAAAGCAACAAAAATTTTGTTAGCTGAACTTTATTATATTTGGGCTAATAAAGTCGATATATTTATACAGATGTGTTTTAAGCGACCAATGAAAGTAAGTGAGGTTTTCCTTACCTAGGCCGCTTACACAAAATATATTAGCGAAGCTCATATATATATAACTTGTTCACTTTCATTATTTAAATTGTTTGCATATGCAGAGTAATATTATTTACATTAAACACAAAAAATATAATTTTTATTATATTTTTTAAATATAATTCTGGTTGATCCTGCCAGTAGTTATATGCTTACCTCAAAGATTAAGCCATGCATGTCTAAGTACACACGAATTAAAAGTGAAACCGCAAAAGGCATCAGTTATGGTTCCATAGATCGATCATTAACAGTTAGTTGGATAACTGTGGTAATTCTAGAGCTAATACATGCAATAATATAAACACGGACCTTATGGAACGTGTGCTTTTATTAGACTAAAACCAAGCGATCTTTATAGATTGTTATATTGGTTGAACTCTAGATAAACATGCAGATCGTATGGTCATCTACAACTAAAAACTTTAAATGGGTAAGAACCTCACCTTTTTTGATATGAAGGTTGAAGTTATATGATATAATGTGCCCAGTGGGCGACTTTTGGTAAGCAGAACTGGCGCTGTGGGATGAACCGAACGTAATGTTACGGTGTCCAAATTAAAGTAAGCGCGGGTAAACGGTGGCGGGAGTAATTATGACTCCCTTAAGATCGCCAAATGCCTCGTTAACTAACTTTTAAAATGTGTTGCGACTAACGAAGTGCAAACTAGTATTGCACTGAGGCCGCGCACATATAAAAATGTATGAAAATTATATATAAAGAGGCGTTTGTTAGGTGCGACAAATCCTCTATAAAAACTAAGAACGAAAGTTAGAGCTAGCGATTGGGTGTAGCTACGGCTCTCTCAGTCGCTTCCCGGGAAACCAAAGCTTTTGGACTCCGGGGGAAGTATGGTTGCAAAGCTGAAACTTAAAGGAATTGACGGAAGGGCACTATCAGGAGTGGAGCCTGCGGCATAATTTGACTCAACACAAGAAAACTTAACAGGTCCGAACATAACATATATATATGAAAGTATATATATGAAAGTTTTAAAAGTTTCAAAATACTTTTGTAATGTGTTGAGACTAACGAAGTGCAAACTAGCATTGCACTGAGGCCGCGCACATATAAAAATGTATAAAAATTATATTATAAATACAAGTACTTGTATGAAACTTTTTTCTACTTGTATGAAACTTTGTACTTGTATGGAAGTTTGTACTTGTATGAAACTTTTTTCTACTTGTATGAAACTTTGTACTTGTATGGAAGTTTGTACTTGTATGAAACTTTTTTCTACTTGTATGAAACTTTGTACTTGTATGGAAGTTTGTACTTGTATGAAAGTTTCTACTTGTATGAAACTTTGTACTTGTATGGAAGTTTGTACTTGTATGAAAGTTTCTACTTGTATGAAACTTTGTACTTGTATGGAAGTTTGTACTTGTATGAAAGTTTCTACTTGTATGAAACTTTGTACTTGTATGGAAGTTTGTACTTGTATGAAAGTTTCTACTTGTATGAAACTTTGTACTTGTATGAAAGTTTGTATCTTGTACTTGTATGAAAGTTTGTATCTTCATACATTTTTCGTCATGTGAGGTGAGCGGGTCAGAAAACAATTTTAAGAAACGTATGAAAACTTTGGTCAGCCATATAAAACCACTAAGCGTAGCTAACAGACGCTGACAAAGTTTCATACAAGTACTAACATCTACTTATATGAAAGTTTTGAAATTTTTAACATACTTCAAAAATGTGTTGCTACTATCGAAATGCAAGCTAAAAACACTTAAACGTATGAAAACTTTGGTCAGCCATACAAAACCACTAAGCGTAGCTAACAGACACTGACAAAGTTTCATACAAGTACTAACATCTACTTATATGAAAGTTTTGAAATTTTCAAAATACTTAAAAAATGTGTTGCTGCTAAAGAAGTGCAAGCTAAAAACACTTAAACGTATGAAAACTTTGGTCAGCCATACAAAACCACTAAGCGAAGCTAACAGACACTGACAAAGTTTCATACAAGTACTAACATCTATTTATATGAAAGTTTTGAAATTTTCAAAATACTTAAAAAATATGTTGCTGCTAACGAAATGCAAGCTAAAAACACTTAAACGTATGAAAACTTTGGTCAGCCATATAAAACCACTAAGCGTAGCTAACAGACACTGACAAAGTTTCATACAAGTACTAACATCTACTTATATGAGAGTTTTGAAATTTTCAAAACTATGAAAACTTTGGTCAGCCATACAAAACCACTAAGCGAAGCTAACAGACACTGACAAAGTTTCATACAAGTACTAACATCTACTTATATGAAAGTTTTGAAATTTTCAAAATACTTAAAAAATATGTTGCTGCTAACGAAATGCAAGCTAAAAACACTTAAACGTATGAAAACTTTGGTCAGCCATACAAAACCACTAAGCGTAGCTAACCGACACTGACAAAGTTTCATACAAGTACTAACATCTACTTATATGAGAGTTTTGAAATTTTCAAAATACTTAAAAAATGTGTTGCTGCTAACGAAATGCAAGCTAAAAACACTTAAACGTATGAAAACTTTGGTCAGCCATACAAAACCACTAAGCGAAGCTAACAGACACTGACAAAGTTTCATACAAGTACTAACATCTACTTATATGAAAGTTTTGAAATTTTCAAAATACTTAAAAAATGTGTTGCTTCTAACGAAGTGCAAGCTAAAAACACTTAAACGTATGAAAACTTTGGTCAGCCATACAAAACCACTAAGCGAAGCTAACAGACACTGACAAAGTTTCATACAAGTACTAACATCTACTTATATGAAAGTTTTGAAATTTTCAAAATACTTAAAAAATGTGTTGCTGCTAACGAAATGCAAGCTAAAAACACTTAAACGTATGAAAACTTTGGTCAGCCATACAAAACCACTAAGCGAAGCTAACAAACACTGACAAAGTTTCATACAAGTACAAACTTCCATACAAGTACAGTTTGTACTTGTATGAAAGTTTTTACTTGTATGAAACTTTGTACTTGTTTGGAAGTTTGTACTTGTGAAAGTACTGAAAAGTTTCTACTTGTATGAAAGTTTGTATCTTGTAGTTGTATGAAAGTTTGTATCTTCATACATTTTTCGTGATGTGAGGTGAGCGAGTCAGAAAACAATTTTAATAAACGTATGTAAACTTTGGTCAGCCATACAAAACCACTAAGCGTAGCTAACAGACACTGACAAAGTTTCATACAAGTACTAACGTCTACTTATATGAAAGTTTTGAAATTTTCAAAATACTTAAAAAATGTGTTGCTGCTAACGAAATGCAAGCTAAAAACACTTAAACGTATGAAAACTTTGGTCAGCCATACAAAACCACTAAGCGAAGCTAACAGACACTGACAAAGTTTCATACAAGTACTAACATCTACTTATATGAAAGTTTTGAAATTTTCAAAATACTTAAAAAATGTGTTGCTGCTAACGAAATGCAAGCTAAAAACACTTAAACGTATGAAAACTTTGGTCAGCCATACAAAACCACTAAGCGAAGCTAACAGACACTGACAAAGTTTCATACAAGTACTAACATCTATTTATATGAAAGTTTTGAAATTTTCAAAATACTTCAAAAATGTGTTGCTACTATCGAAATGCAAGCTAAAAACACTTAAACGTATGAAAACTTTGGTCAGCCATACAAAACCACTAAGCGAAGCTAACAGACACTGACAAAGTTTCATACAAGTACTAACATCTACTTATATGAAAGTTTTGAAATTTTCAAAATACTTAAAAAATGTGTTGCTGCTAACGAAATGCAAGCTAAAAACACTTAAACGTATGAAAACTTTGGTCAGCCATAAAAAACCACTAAGCGAAGCTAACAGACACTGACAAAGTTTCATACAAGTACTAACATCTACTTATATGAAAGTTTTGAAATTTTCAAAATACTTAAAAAATGTGTTGCTGCTAACGAAATGCAAGCTAAAAACACTTAAACGTATGAAAACTTTGGTCAGCCATACAAAACCACTAAGCGAAGCTAACAGACACTGACAAAGTTTCATACAAGTACTAACATCTACTTATATGAAAGTTTTGAAATTTTCAAAATACTTAAAAAATGTGTTGCTGCTAACGAAATGCAAGCTAAAAACACTTAAACGTATGAAAACTTTGGTCAGCCATACAAAACCACTAAGCGTAGCTAACAGACACTGACAAAGTTTCATACAAGTACTAACATCTACTTATATGAAAGTTTTGAAATTTTCAAAATACTTAAAAAATGTGTTGCTGCTAACGAAATGCAAGCTAAAAACAATATGGAACATTTGGAAGTATGAAACTTTTTAATACGTTGTTGTTGTTGTTGTTGTTGTTGTTGTTGTTGGTTTTGGTGTTGTTGTTGTTGTTATATTGAACATTTTTATTAATATAAGTACAAAGGAAAATCTTCATATAAGTATAAAAATATTAAATTATTACCTTACTTGTATGAAACTTTTTAATACGTTGTTGTTGTTGTTGTTGTTGTTGTTGTTGTTGGTGTTGTTGTTGTGGTTGTTGTTATATTGAACATTTTTATTAATATAAGTACAAAGGAAAATCTTCATATAAGTATAAAAATATTAAATTATTACCTTACTTGTATGAAACTTTTTAATACGTTGTTGTTGTTCTTGTTGTTGTTGTTGTTGTTGATGGTGTTGCTGTTGTTGTTGTTGTTATATTGAACATTTTTATTAATATAAGTACAAAGGAAAATCTTCATATAAGTATAAAAATATTAAATTATTACCTCACGTGACAGAAAATATATGAAAAATTCAATATGGACAATTTATCATATTTTCGATGATATTGCCTAGTTAGTTTACTAAAGAAACCAACATGGTATTATTGGTAAAAATTCAACACATTATAAAACTTGTATTTTTCATACATTTTTGGTCATGTGAGGGTTTCCAAGCGTACTTGTATGAAACTTTTGTACTTGTATGAAACTTTTTCTACTTGTATGAAACTTTGTACTTGTATGGAACTTTTTCTACTTGTATGAAACTTTGTACTTGTATGGAAGTTTGTACTTGTATGAAACTTTTCTCTACTTGTATGAAACTTTGTACTTGTATGGAAGTTTGTACTTGTATGAAACTTTTTTCTACTTGTATGAAACTTTTTTCTACTTGTATGAAACTTTGTACTTGTATGGAAGTTTGTACTTGTATGAAACTTTTTCTACTTGTATGAAACTTTGTACTTGTATGGAAGTTTTTACTTGTATGAAACTTTTTTCTACTTGTATGAAACTTTGTACTGGTTGGAAATTTGTACTTGTATGAAACTTTTTTCTACTTGTATGAAACTTTTTTCTACTTGTTAATAAAAATGTTCAATATAACAACAACAACAACACCAAAACCAACAACAACACCAACAACAACAACAACAACAACAACGTATTAAAAAGTTTCATACTTCCAAACAAGTAGAAAGTTTCATACAAGTAGAAACTTTCATACAAGTACAAAGTTTCATACAAGTAGAAACTTTCATACAAGTGAACTTGTATGAAACTTTTTTCTACTTGTATGAAACTTTGTACTTGTATGGAAGTTTGTACTTGTATGAAAGTTTCTACTTGTATGAAACTTTGTACTTGTATGAAAGTTTGTATCTTGTACTTGTATGAAAGTTTGTATCTTCATACATTTTTCGTCATGTGAGGTGAGCGGGTCAGAAAACAATTTTAAGGAACGTATGAAAACTTTGGTCAGCCATACAAAACCACTAAGCGTAGCTACCAGACACTGACAAAGTTTCATACTAGTACTGACATCTACTTATATGAAAGTTTTGAAATTTTCAAAATACTTAAAAAATGTGTTGCTACTAATGAAATGCAAGCTAAAAACACTTAAACGTATGAAAACTTTGGTCAGCCATACAAAACCACTAAGCGAAGCTAACAGGCACTGACAAAGTTTCATACAAGTACTAACATCTACTTATATGAAAGTTTTGAAATTTTCAAAATACTTAAAAAATGTGTTGCTGCTAACTAAATGCAAGCTAAAAACACTTAAACGTATGAAAACTTTGGTCAGCCATACAAAACCACTAAGCGAAGCTAACAGGCACTGACAAAGTTTCATACAAGTACTAACATCTACTTATATGAAAGTTTTGAAATTTTCAAAATACTTAAAAAATGTGTTGCTACTATCGAAATGCAAGCTAAAAACACTTAAACGTATGAAAACTTTGGTCAGCCATACAAAACCACTAAGCGAAGCTAACAGACACTGACAAAGTTTCATACAAGTACTTACATCTACTTATATGAAAGTTTTGAAATTTTCAAAATACTTAAAAAATGTGTTGCTGCTAACGAAATGCAAGCTAAAAACACTTAAACGTATGAAAACTTTGGTGAGCCATACAAAACCACTAAGCGATGCTAACAGACACTGACAAAGTTTCATACAAGTACTAACATCTACTTATATGAAAGTTTTGAAATTTTCAAAATACTTCAAAAATGTGTTGCTACTATCGAAATGCAAGCTAAAAACACTTAAACGTATGAGAACTTTGGTCAGCCATACAAAACCACTGAGCGAAGCTAAAAGACACTGACAAAGTTTCATACAAGTACTAACATCTACTTATATGAAAGTTTTGAAATTTTCAAAATACTTAAAAAATGTGTTGCTGCTAACGAAATGCAAGCTAAAAACACTTAAACGTATGAAAACTTTGATCAGCCATACAAAACCACTAAGCGTAGCTAACAGACACTGACAAAGTTTCATACAAGTACTAACATCTACTTATATGAAAGTTTTGAAATTTTCAAAATACTTAAAAAATGTGTTGCTGCTAACGAAATGCAAGCTAAAAACACTTAAACGTATGAAAACTTTGGTCAGCCATACAAAACCACTAAGCGAAGCTAACAGACACTGACAAAGTTTCATACAAGTACTGTTGCTGCTAATGAAATGCAAGCTAAAAACACTTAAACGTATGAGAACTTTGGTCAGCCATACAAAACCACTAAGCGAAGCTAAAAGACACTGACAAAGTTTCATACAAGTACTAACATCTACTTATATGAAAGTTTTGAAATTTTCAAAATACTTAAAAAATGTGTTGCTGCTAACGAAATGCAAGCTAAAAACACTTAAACGTATGAAAACTTTGGTCAGCCATACAAAACCACTAAGCGAAGCTAACAGACACTGACAAAGTTTCATACAAGTACTAACATCTACTTATATGAAAGTTTTGAAATTTTCAAAATACTTAAAAAATGTGTTGCTGCTAACGAAATGCAAGCTAAAAACACTTAAACGTATGAAAACTTTGGTCAGCCATACAAAACCACTAAGCGTAGCTAACAGACACTGACAAAGTTTCATACAAGTACTAACATCTACTTATATGAAAGTTTTGAAATTTTCAAAATACTTAAAAAATGTGTTGCTGCTAACGAAATGCAAGCTAAAAACACTTAAACGTATGAAAACTTTGGTCAGCCATACAAAACCACTAAGCGTAGCTAACAGACACTGACAAAGTTTCATACAAGTACTAACATCTACTTATATGAAAGTTTTGAAATTTTCAAAATACTTAAAAAATGTGTTGCTGCTAACGAAATGCAAGCTAAAAACACTTAAACGTATGAAAACTTTGGTCAGCCATACAAAACCACTAAGCGAAGCTAACAGACACTGACAAAGTTTCATACAAGTACTAACATCTATTTATATGAAAGTTTTGAAATTTTCAAAATACTTCAAAAATGTGTTGCTACTATCGAAATGCAAGCTAAAAACACTTAAACGTATGAAAACTTTGGTCAGCCATACAAAACCACTAAGCGAAGCTAACAGACACTGACAAAGTTTCATACAAGTACTAACATCTACTTATATGAAAGTTTTGAAATTTTCAAAATACTTAAAAAATGTGTTGCTGCTAACGAAATGCAAGCTAAAAACACTTAAACGTATGAAAACTTTGGTCAGCCATACAAAACCACTAAGCGAAGCTAACAGACACTGACAAAGTTTCATACAAGTACTAACATCTACTTATATGAAAGTTTTGAAATTTTCAAAATACTTAAAAAATGTGTTGCTGCTAACGAAATGCAAGCTAAAAACACTTAAACGTATGAAAACTTTGGTCAGCCATACAAAACCACTAAGCGAAGCTAACAGACACTGACAAAGTTTCATACAAGTACTAACATCTACTTATATGAAAGTTTTGAAATTTTCAAAATACTTAAAAAATGTGTTGCTGCTAACGAAATGCAAGCTAAAAACACTTAAACGTATGAAAACTTTGGTCAGCCATACAAAACCACTAAGCGTAGCTAACAGACACTGACAAAGTTTCATACAAGTACTAACATCTACTTATATGAAAGTTTTGAAATTTTCAAAATACTTAAAAAATGTGTTGCTGCTAACGAAATGCAAGCTAAAAACAATATGGAACATTTGGAAGTATGAAACTTTTTAATACGTTGTTGTTGTTGTTGTTGTTGTTGTTGTTGTTGGTTTTGGTGTTGTTGTTGTTGTTATATTGAACATTTTTATTAATATAAGTACAAAGGAAAATCTTCATATAAGTATAAAAATATTAAATTATTACCTTACTTGTATGAAACTTTTTAATACGTTGTTGTTGTTGTTGTTGTTGTTGTTGTTGTTGGTGTTGTTGTTGTGGTTGTTGTTATATTGAACATTTTTATTAATATAAGTACAAAGGAAAATCTTCATATAAGTATAAAAATATTAAATTATTACCTTACTTGTATGAAACTTTTTAATACGTTGTTGTTGTTGTTGTTGTTGTTGTTGTTGTTGTTGTTGTTCTTGTTGTTGTTGTTGTTGTTGATGGTGTTGCTGTTGTTGTTGTTGTTATATTGAACATTTTTATTAATATAAGTACAAAGGAAAATCTTCATATAAGTATAAAAATATTAAATTATTACCTCACTTGACAGAAAATATATGAAAAATTCAATATGGACAATTTATCATATTTTCGATGATATTGCCTAGTTAGTTTACTAAAGAAACCAACATGGTATTATTGGTAAAAATTCAACACATTATAAAACTTGTATTTTTCATACATTTTTGGTCATGTGAGGGTTTCCAAGCGTACTTGTATGAAACTTTTGTACTTGTATGAAACTTTTTCTACTTGTATGAAACTTTGTACTTGTATGGAACTTTTTCTACTTGTATGAAACTTTGTACTTGTATGGAAGTTTGTACTTGTATGAAACTTTTCTCTACTTGTATGAAACTTTGTACTTGTATGGAAGTTTGTACTTGTATGAAACTTTTTTCTACTTGTATGAAACTTTTTTCTACTTGTATGAAACTTTGTACTTGTATGGAAGTTTGTACTTGTATGAAACTTTTTCTACTTGTATGAAACTTTGTACTTGTATGGAAGTTTTTACTTGTATGAAACTTTTTTCTACTTGTATGAAACTTTGTACTGGTTGGAAATTTGTACTTGTATGAAACTTTTTTCTACTTGTATGAAACTTTTTTCTACTTGTTAATAAAAATGTTCAATATAACAACAACAACAACACCAAAACCAACAACAACACCAACAACAACAACAACAACAACAACGTATTAAAAAGTTTCATACTTCCAAACAAGTAGAAAGTTTCATACAAGTAGAAACTTTCATACAAGTACAAAGTTTCATACAAGTAGAAACTTTCATACAAGTGAACTTGTATGAAACTTTTTTCTACTTGTATGAAACTTTGTACTTGTATGGAAGTTTGTACTTGTATGAAAGTTTCTACTTGTATGAAACTTTGTACTTGTATGAAAGTTTGTATCTTGTACTTGTATGAAAGTTTGTATCTTCATACATTTTTCGTCATGTGAGGTGAGCGGGTCAGAAAACAATTTTAAGGAACGTATGAAAACTTTGGTCAGCCATACAAAACCACTAAGCGTAGCTACCAGACACTGACAAAGTTTCATACTAGTACTGACATCTACTTATATGAAAGTTTTGAAATTTTCAAAATACTTAAAAAATGTGTTGCTACTAATGAAATGCAAGCTAAAAACACTTAAACGTATGAAAACTTTGGTCAGCCATACAAAACCACTAAGCGAAGCTAACAGGCACTGACAAAGTTTCATACAAGTACTAACATCTACTTATATGAAAGTTTTGAAATTTTCAAAATACTTAAAAAATGTGTTGCTGCTAACTAAATGCAAGCTAAAAACACTTAAACGTATGAAAACTTTGGTCAGCCATACAAAACCACTAAGCGAAGCTAACAGGCACTGACAAAGTTTCATACAAGTACTAACATCTACTTATATGAAAGTTTTGAAATTTTCAAAATACTTAAAAAATGTGTTGCTACTATCGAAATGCAAGCTAAAAACACTTAAACGTATGAAAACTTTGGTCAGCCATACAAAACCACTAAGCGAAGCTAACAGACACTGACAAAGTTTCATACAAGTACTTACATCTACTTATATGAAAGTTTTGAAATTTTCAAAATACTTAAAAAATGTGTTGCTGCTAACGAAATGCAAGCTAAAAACACTTAAACGTATGAAAACTTTGGTGAGCCATACAAAACCACTAAGCGATGCTAACAGACACTGACAAAGTTTCATACAAGTACTAACATCTACTTATATGAAAGTTTTGAAATTTTCAAAATACTTCAAAAATGTGTTGCTACTATCGAAATGCAAGCTAAAAACACTTAAACGTATGAGAACTTTGGTCAGCCATACAAAACCACTGAGCGAAGCTAAAAGACACTGACAAAGTTTCATACAAGTACTAACATCTACTTATATGAAAGTTTTGAAATTTTCAAAATACTTAAAAAATGTGTTGCTGCTAACGAAATGCAAGCTAAAAACACTTAAACGTATGAAAACTTTGATCAGCCATACAAAACCACTAAGCGTAGCTAACAGACACTGACAAAGTTTCATACAAGTACTAACATCTACTTATATGAAAGTTTTGAAATTTTCAAAATACTTAAAAAATGTGTTGCTGCTAACGAAATGCAAGCTAAAAACACTTAAACGTATGAAAACTTTGGTCAGCCATACAAAACCACTAAGCGAAGCTAACAGACACTGACAAAGTTTCATACAAGTACTGTTGCTGCTAATGAAATGCAAGCTAAAAACACTTAAACGTATGAGAACTTTGGTCAGCCATACAAAACCACTAAGCGAAGCTAAAAGACACTGACAAAGTTTCATACAAGTACTAACATCTACTTATATGAAAGTTTTGAAATTTTCAAAATACTTAAAAAATGTGTTGCTGCTAACGAAATGCAAGCTAAAAACACTTAAACGTATGAAAACTTTGGTCAGCCATACAAAACCACTAAGCGAAGCTAACAGACACTGACAAAGTTTCATACAAGTACTAACATCTACTTATATGAAAGTTTTGAAATTTTCAAAATACTTAAAAAATGTGTTGCTGCTAACGAAATGCAAGCTAAAAACACTTAAACGTATGAAAACTTTGGTCAGCCATACAAAACCACTAAGCGTAGCTAACAGACACTGACAAAGTTTCATACAAGTACTAACATCTACTTATATGAAAGTTTTGAAATTTTCAAAATACTTAAAAAATGTGTTGCTGCTAACGAAATGCAAGCTAAAAACACTTAAACGTATGAAAACTTTGGTCAGCCATACAAAACCACTAAGCGAAGCTAACAGGCACTGACAAAGTTTCATACAAGTACTAACATCTACTTATATGAAAGTTTTGAAATTTTCAAAATACTTAAAAAATATGTTGCTGCTAACGAAATGCAAGCTAAAAACACTTAAACGTATGAAAACTTTGGTCAGCCATACAAAACCACTAAGCGAAGCTAACAAACACTGACAAAGTTTCATACAAGTACAAACTTCCATACAAGTACAGTTTGTACTTGTATGAAAGTTTCTACTTGTATGAAACTTTGTACTTGTTTGGAAGTTTGTATTTGTATGAAAGTTTCTACTTGTATGAAACTTTGTACTTGTATGAAAGTTTGTATCTTGTAGTTGTATGAAAGTTTGTATCTTCATACATTTTTCGTCATGTGAGGTGAGCGAGTCAGAAAACAATTTTAATAAACGTATGAAAACTTTGGTCAGCCATACAAAACCACTAAGCGTAGCTAACAGACACTGACAAAGTTTCATACAAGTACTAACATCTACTTATGTGAAAGTTTTGAAATTTTCAAAATACTTCAAGAATGTGTTGCTACTATCGAAATGCAAGCTAAAAACAGTTAAACGTATGAAAACTTTGGTCAGCCATACAAAACCACTAAGCGAAGCTAACAGACACTAACAAAGTTTCATACAAGTACTAACATCTACTTATATGAAAGTTTTGAAATTTTCAAAATACTTAAAAAATGTGTTGCTGCTAACTAAATGCAAGCTAAAAACACTTAAACGTATGAAAACTTTGGTCAGCCATACAAAACCACTAAGCGAAGCTAACAGACACTGACAAAGTTTCATACAAGTACTAACATCTAATTATATGAAAGTTTTGAAATTTTCAAAGGACTTAAAAAATGTGTTGCTGCTAACGAAATACAAGCTAAAAACACTTAAACGTATGAAAACTTTGGTCAGCCATACAAAACTACTAAGCGAAGCTAAAAGACACTGACAAAGTTTCATACAAGTACTAACATCTACTTATATGAAAGTTTTGAAATTTTCAAAATACTTAAAAAATGTGTTGCTGCTAACGAAATGCAAGCTAAAGACACTTAAACGTATGAAAACTTTGGTCAGCCATACAAAACCACTAAGCGTAGCTAACAGGCACTGACAAAGTTTCATACAAGTACTAACATCTACTTATATGAAAGTTTTGAAATTTTCAAAATACTTAAAAAATGTGTTGCTGCTAACGAAATGCAAGCTAAAAACACTTAAACGTATGAAAACTTTGGTCAGCCATACAAAACCACTAAGCGTAGCTAACAGACACTGACAAAGTTTCATACAAGTACTAACATCTACTTATATGAAAGTTTTGAAATTTTCAAAATACTTAAAAAATGTGTTGCTGCTAACGAAATGCAAGCTAAAAACACTTAAACGTATGAAAACTTTGGTCAGCCATACAAAACCACTAAGCGAAGCTAAAAGACACTAACAAAGTTTCATACAAGTAGAAACTTTCATACAATTACAAACTGTACTTGTTTGGAAGTTTGTATTTGTATGAAAGTTTCTACTTGTATGAAACTTTGTACTTGTATGAAAGTTTGTATCTTGTACTTGTATGAAAGTTTGTATCTTCATACATTTTTCGCCATGTGAGGTGAGCGAGTCAGAAAACAATTTTAGGTAATGTATGAAAACTTTGGTCAGCCATACAAAACCACTAAGCGTAGCTAACTGGCACTGACAAAGTTTCATACAAGTACCAACATCTACTTATATGAAAGTTTTGAAATTTTCAAAATACTTAAAAAATGTGTTGCTGCTAACGAAATGCAAGCTAAAAACACTTAAACGTATGAAAACTTTGGTCAGCCATACAAAACCACTAAGCGAAGCTAACAGACACTGACAAAGTTTCATACAAGTACTAACATCTACTTATATGAAAGTTTTGAAATTTTCGAAATACTTCAAAAATGTGTTTCTACTATCGAAATGCAAGGTAAAAACAATTAAACGTATGAAAACTTTGTGTTGCGACTAACGAAGTGCAAACTAGCATTGCACTGAGGCCGCGCACATATAAAAAATGTATGAAAATTAGTTTTAGCTAAGCAAAACTAAGTAAAAATAAGCAAATTTAAGCTTATTAACTCAAATATTAATACATCAAAGTGTTGATATTTGATATAATTCCTAGTAAGACTGTTAGTTAAATTAGAAGATGTTGATCATATAATGGTTTTCATATTCTAAACTAACAGTCAAAATTTTAGTATGAGAAAATTTCACATACGAAAAATGTGTTGCGACCAATGAAGTGCAAGGAGGTAACATTGCACTGAGGCCGCACACATATAAAAATGTATGAAAATTAGTTTTAGCTAAGCAAAACTAAGTAAAAATAAGCAAATTTAAGCTTATTAACTCAAATATTAATACATCAAGTGTTGATATTTGATATAATTCCTAGTAAGACTGTTAGTTAAATTAGAAAATGTTGATCATATATTGGTTTTCATATTCTAAACTAACTGTCAAATTTTAGTATGAGAAAGTTTCTCATACAAGTACTAATTAGTACATATATGAAAGTTTTAAAATTTTCAAAATACTATTAAAATGTGTTGCGGCCGCGCACATATAAAAAATAACATGTATGAAAATTTTGACTTCAATGTGTTTCTAAAAAAAACTTGTATGTTAACTTTACTCATCATCAAGAAGCAAGCAGATGCTTTTTAAAATATTTTATTAATTAAATTTCCTAGAAGAATTAAGTTTACTGAAAGAATTGCAAAAGTGAAGAAATTAAAGTAAGTGCGGGTAAACAAACGGTGGCGGGAGTAACTATGACTCTCTTAAGATCGCCAAATGCCTCGTCATCTTACTTTTAAAATGTGTTGCGACCAATGAAGTGCAAGTAGGTAACATTGCACTGAGGCCGCGCACATATAAAAATGTATGAAAATTAGTTTTAGCTAAGCAAAACTAAGTAAAAATAAGCAAATTTAAGCTTATTAAATCAAATATTAATACATCAAAGTGTTGATATTTGATATAATTCCTAGTAAGACTGTTAGTTAAATTAGAAGATGTTGATCATATAATGGTTTTCATATTCTAAACTAACAGTCAAATTTTAGTATGAGAAAATTTCTCATACGAAAAATGTGTTGCGACCAATGAAGTGCAAGAAGGTAACATTGCACTGAGGCCGCACACATATAAAAATGTATGAAAATTAGTTTTAGCTAAGCAAAACTAAGTAAAAATAAGCAAATTTAAGCTTATTAAATTAAATATTAATACATCAAAGTGTAGATATTTGATATAATTCCTAGTAAGACTGTTAGTTAAATTAGAATATGTTGATCATATAATGGTTTTCATATTCTAAACTAACAGTCAAATTTTAGAGGCGCTTGTTAGAGCTGCGGCAACAAGTACTCTATAAAAATGATGCTTGTATGAAAGTTTCCTAGAAGAAATGAAAAAGTGAAGAAATTAAAGTAGGTGCGGGTAAACAAACGGTGGCGGGAGTAACTATGACTCTCTTAAGATCGCCAAATGCCTCGTCATCTTACTTTTAAAATGTGTTGCGACCAATGAAGTGCAAGTAGGTAACATTGCACTGAGGCCGCGCACATATAAAAATGTATGAAAATTAGTTTTAGCTAAGCAAAACTAAGTAAAAGTAAGCAAATTTAAGCTTATTAAATCAAATATTAATACATCAAAGTGTTGATATTTGATATAATTCCTAGTAAGACTGTTAGTTAAATTAGAAGATGTTGATCATATAATGTTTTCATATTCTAAACTAACAGTCAAATATTAGTATGAGAAAATTTCTCATACGAAAAATGTGTTGCGACCAATGAAGTGCAAGGAGGTAACATTGCACTGAGGCCGCACACATATAAAAATGTATGAAAATTAGTTTTAGCTAAGCAAAACTAAGTAAAAATAAGCAAATTTAAGCTTATTAACTCAAATATTAATACATCAAGTGTTGATATTTGATATAATTCCTAGTAAGACTGTTAGTTAAATTAGAAAATGTTGATCATATATTGGTTTTCATATTCTAAACTAACAGTCAAATTTTAGAGGCGCTTGTTAGAGCTGCGGCAACAAGTACTCTATAAAAATGATAGCTTGTATGAAAGTTTTCTAGAAGAAATGAAAAAGTGAAGAAATTAAAGTAAGTGCGGGTAAACAAACGGTGGCGGGAGTAACTATGACTCTCTTAAGATCGCCAAATGCCTCGTTATCTTACTTTTAAAATGTGTTGCGACCAATGAAGTGCAAGTATGTAAATTTGCACTGAGGCCGCGCACATATAAAAATGTATGAAAATTAGTTTTAGCTAAGCAAAACTAAGTAAAAATAAGCAAATTTAAGCTTATTAAATCAAATATTAATACATCAAAGTGTTGATATTTGATATAATTCCTAGTAAGACTGTTAGTTAAATTAGAAGATGTTGATCATATAATGGTTTTCATATTCTAAACTAACTGTCAAATTTTAGTATGAGAAAGTTTCTCATACAAGTACTAAGTAGTACATATATGAAAGTTTTAAAATTTTCAAAATACTGTTAAAATGTGTTGCGGCCGCGCACATATAAAAAATAACATGTATGAAAATTTTGACTTCAATGTGTTTCTAAAAAAACTTGTATGTTAACTTTACTCATCATCAAGAAGCAAGCAGATGCTTTTTAAAATATTTTATTAATATAAATTCGATATAAATGAAATTTTTAATTTCATATCATAGAAAAAATATACATTTTATAATAAATGTATATGTTTCATGTAATGGAAATTTAAGTAAATGTATGGTATATAAAAATAATTTTATTACTGAAATACCAAAATGAATAAATATCGTTCTTAAATATACAAGAGAACGAAAATTCTTTATTCAATAAATAATTGTAAAATTAAATACTACAATAAAGTACAAATGAAGCAACAAAAATTTTGTTAGCTGAACTTTATTATATTTGGGCTAATAAAGTCGATATATTTATACAGATGTGTTTTAAGCGACCAATGAAAGTAAGTGAGGTTTTCCTTACCTAGGCCGCTTACACAAAATATATTAGCGAAGCTCATATATATATAACTTGTTCACTTTCATTATTTAAATCGTTGCTTGTACGGTAGTATTATTTACAAAGAGAAAAATGTAAATGAAATATTACAATAATGTACAAATAAAGCAACTAAAATTTTGTTAGTTGAACTTTATTATATTTGGGCTAATAAAGTCGATATATTTATACAGATGTGTTTTAAGCGACCAATGAAAGTAAGTGAGGTTTTCCTTACCTAGGCCGCTTACACAAAATATATTAGCGAAGTTCATATATATATAACTTGTTCACTTTCATTATTTAAATTGTTGCTTGTACGGTAGTATTATTTACAAAGAGAAAAATGTAAATGAAATATTACAATAATGTACAAATAAAGCAACTAAAATTTTGTTAGTTGAACTTTATTATATTTGGGCTAATAAAGTCGATATATTTATACAGATGTGTTTTAAGCGACCAATGAAAGTAAGTGAGGTTTTCCTTACCTAGGCCGCTTACACAAAATATATTAGCGAAGTTCATATATATATAACTTGTTCACTTTCATTATTTAAATTGTTGCTTGTACGGTAGTATTATTTACAAAGAGAAAAATGTAAATGAAATATTACAATAATGTACAAATAAAGCAACTAAAATTTTGTTAGTTGAACTTTATTATATTTGGGCTAATAAAGTCGATATATTTATACAGATGTGTTTTAAGCGACCAATGAAAGTAAGTGAGGTTTTCCTTACCTAGGCCGCTTACACAAAATATATTAGCGAAGCTCATATATATATAACTTGTTCACTTTCATTATTTAAATTGTTGCTTGTACGGTAGTATTATTTACAAAGAGAAAAATGTAAATGAAATATTACAATGAAGCACAGCACAAATAAAGCAACAAAAATTTTGTTAGCTGAACTTTATTATATTTGGGCTAATAAAGTCGATATATTTATACAGATGTGTTTTAAGCGACCAATGAAAGTAAGTGAGGTTTTCCTTACCTAGGCCGCTTACACAAAATATATTAGCGAAGCTCATATATATATAACTTGTTCACTTTCATTATTTAAATTGTTTGCATATGCAGAGTAATATTATTTACATTAAACACAAAAAATATAATTTTTATTATATTTTTTAAATATAATTCTGGTTGATCCTGCCAGTAGTTATATGCTTGCCTCAAAGATTAAGCCATGCATGTCTAAGTACACACGAATTAAAAGTGAAACCGCAAAAGGCATCAGTTATGGTTCCATAGATCGATCATTAACAGTTAGTTGGATAACTGTGGTAATTCTAGAGCTAATACATGCAATAATATAAACACGGACCTTATGGAACGTGTGCTTTTATTAGACTAAAACCAAGCGATCTTTATAGATTGTTATATTGGTTGAACTCTAGATAAACATGCAGATCGTATGGTCATCTACAACTAAAAACTTTAAATGGGTAAGAACCTCACCTTTTTTGATATGAAGGTTGAAGTTATATGATATAATGTGCCCAGTGGGCGACTTTTGGTAAGCAGAACTGGCGCTGTGGGATGAACCGAACGTAATGTTACGGTGTCCAAATTAAAGTAAGCGCGGGTAAACGGTGGCGGGAGTAATTATGACTCCCTTAAGATCGCCAAATGCCTCGTTAACTAACTTTTAAAATGTGTTGCGACTAACGAAGTGCAAACTAGCATTGCACTGAGGCCGCGCACATATAAAAATGTATGAAAATTATATATAAAGAGGCGTTTGTTAGGTGCGACAAATCCTCTATAAAAACTAAGAACGAAAGTTAGAGCTAGCGATTGGGTGTAGCTACGGCTCTCTCAGTCGCTTCCCGGGAAACCAAAGCTTTTGGACTCCGGGGGAAGTATGGTTGCAAAGCTGAAACTTAAAGGAATTGACGGAAGGGCACTATCAGGAGTGGAGCCTGCGGCATAATTTGACTCAACACAAGAAAACTTAACAGGTCCGAACATAACATATATATATGAAAGTATATATATGAAAGTTTTAAAAGTTTCAAAATACTTTTGTAATGTGTTGCGACTAACGAAGTGCAAACTAGCATTGCACTGAGGCCGCGCACATATAAAAATGTATGAAAATTATATTATAAATACAAGTACTTGTATGAAACTTTTTTCTACTTGTATGAAACTTTGTACTTGTATGGAAGTTTGTACTTGTATGAAACTTTTTTCTACTTGTATGAAACTTTGTACTTGTATGGAAGTTTGTACTTGTATGAAAGTTTCTACTTGTATGAAACTTTGTACTTGTATGGAAGTTTGTACTTGTATGAAAGTTTCTACTTGTATGAAACTTTGTACTTGTATGGAAGTTTGTACTTGTATGAAAGTTTCTACTTGTATGAAACTTTGTACTTGTATGAAAGTTTGTATCTTGTACTTGTATGAAAGTTTGTATCTTCATACATTTTTCGTCATGTGAGGTGAGCGGGTCAGAAAACAATTTTAAGAAACGTATGAAAACTTTGGTCAGCCATATAAAACCACTAAGCGTAGCTAACAGACGCTGACAAAGTTTCATACAAGTACTAACATCTACTTATATGAAAGTTTTGAAATTTTTAAAATACTTCAAAAATGTGTTGCTACTATCGAAATGCAAGCTAAAAACACTTAAACGTATGAAAACTTTGGTCAGCCATACAAAACCACTAAGCGTAGCTAACAGACACTGACAAAGTTTCATACAAGTACTAACATCTACTTATATGAAAGTTTTGAAATTTTCAAAATACTTAAAAAATGTGTTGCTGCTAAAGAAGTGCAAGCTAAAAACACTTAAACGTATGAAAACTTTATAAAACCACTAAGCGTAGCTAACAGACACTGACAAAGTTTCATACAAGTACTAACATCTACTTATATGAGAGTTTTGAAATTTTCAAAACTATGAAAACTTTGGTCAGCCATACAAAACCACTAAGCGAAGCTAACAGACACTGACAAAGTTTCATACAAGTACTAACATCTACTTATATGAAAGTTTTGAAATTTTCAAAATACTTAAAAAATATGTTGCTGCTAACGAAATGCAAGCTAAAAACACTTAAACGTATGAAAACTTTGGTCAGCCATACAAAACCACTAAGCGAAGCTAACAGACACTGACAAAGTTTCATACAAGTACTAACATCTACTTATATGAAAGTTTTGAAATTTTCAAAATACTTAAAAAATGTGTTGCTTCTAACGAAGTGCAAGCTAAAAACACTTAAACGTATGAAAACTTTGGTCAGCCATACAAAACCACTAAGCGAAGCTAACAGACACTGACAAAGTTTCATACAAGTACTAACATCTACTTATATGACAGTTTTGAAATTTTCAAAATACTTAAAAAATGTGTTGCTGCTAACGAAATGCAAGCTAAAAACACTTAAACGTATGAAAACTTTGGTCAGCCATACAAAACCACTAAGCGAAGCTAACAAACACTGACAAAGTTTCATACAAGTACAAACTTCCATACAAGTACAGTTTGTACTTGTATGAAAGTTTTTACTTGTATGAAACTTTGTACTTGTTTGGAAGTTTGTACTTGTGAAAGTACTGAAAAGTTTCTACTTGTATGAAAGTTTGTATCTTGTAGTTGTATGAAAGTTTGTATCTTCATACATTTTTCGTGATGTGAGGTGAGCGAGTCAGAAAACAATTTTAATAAACGTATGTAAACTTTGGTCAGCCATACAAAACCACTAAGCGTAGCTAACAGACACTGACAAAGTTTCATACAAGTACTAACGTCTACTTATATGAAAGTTTTGAAATTTTCAAAATACTTAAAAAATGTGTTGCTTCTAACGAAGTGCAAGCTAAAAACACTTAAACGTATGAAAACTTTGGTCAGCCATACAAAACCACTAAGCGAAGCTAACAGACACTGACAAAGTTTCATACAAGTACTAACATCTACTTATATGAAAGTTTTGAAATTTTCAAAATACTTAAAAAATGTGTTGCTGCTAACGAAATGCAAGCTAAAAACACTTAAACGTATGAAAACTTTGGTCAGCCATACAAAACCACTAAGCGTAGCTAACAGACACTGACAAAGTTTCATACAAGTACTAACATCTACTTATATGAAAGTTTTGAAATTTTCAAAATACTTAAAAAATGTGTTGCTTCTAACGAAGTGCAAGCTAAAAACACTTAAACGTATGAAAACTTTGGTCAGCCATACAAAACCACTAAGCGAAGCTAACAGACACTGACAAAGTTTCATACAAGTACTAACATCTACTTATATGAAAGTTTTGAAATTTTCAAAATACTTAAAAAATGTGTTGCTGCTAACGAAATGCAAGCTAAAAACACTTAAACGTATGAAAACTTTGGTCAGCCATACAAAACCACTAAGCGAAGCTAACAAACACTGACAAAGTTTCATACAAGTACAAACTTCCATACAAGTACAGTTTGTACTTGTATGAAAGTTTTTACTTGTATGAAACTTTGTACTTGTTTGGAAGTTTGTACTTGTGAAAGTACTGAAAAGTTTCTACTTGTATGAAAGTTTGTATCTTGTAGTTGTATGAAAGTTTGTATCTTCATACATTTTTCGTGATGTGAGGTGAGCGAGTCAGAAAACAATTTTAATAAACGTATGTAAACTTTGGTCAGCCATACAAAACCACTAAGCGTAGCTAACAGACACTGACAAAGTTTCATACAAGTACTAACGTCTACTTATATGAAAGTTTTGAAATTTTCAAAATACTTAAAAAATGTGTTGCTGCTAACGAAATGCAAGCTAAAAACACTTAAACGTATGAAAACTTTGGTCAGCCATACAAAACCACTAAGCGAAGCTAACAGACACTGACAAAGTTTCATACAAGTACTAACATCTACTTATATGAAAGTTTTGAAATTTTCAAAATACTTAAAAAATGTGTTGCTGCTAACGAAATGCAAGCTAAAAACACTTAAACGTATGAAAACTTTGGTCAGCCATACAAAACCACTAAGCGAAGCTAACAGACACTGACAAAGTTTCATACAAGTACTAACATCTATTTATATGAAAGTTTTGAAATTTTCAAAATACTTCAAAAATGTGTTGCTACTATCGAAATGCAAGCTAAAAACACTTAAACGTATGAAAACTTTGGTCAGCCATACAAAACCACTAAGCGAAGCTAACAGACACTGACAAAGTTTCATACAAGTACTAACATCTACTTATATGAAAGTTTTGAAATTTTCAAAATACTTAAAAAATGTGTTGCTGCTAACGAAATGCAAGCTAAAAACACTTAAACGTATGAAAACTTTGGTCAGCCATACAAAACTACTAAGCGAAGCTAACAGACACTGACAAAGTTTCATACAAGTACTAACATCTACTTATATGAAAGTTTTGAAATTTTCAAAATACTTAAAAAATGTGTTGCTGCTAACGAAATGCAAGCTAAAAACACTTAAACGTATGAAAACTTTGGTCAGCCATACAAAACCACTAAGCGAAGCTAACAGACACTGACAAAGTTTCATACAAGTACTAACATCTACTTATATGAAAGTTTTGAAATTTTCAAAATACTTAAAAAATGTGTTGCTGCTAACGAAATGCAAGCTAAAAACACTTAAACGTATGAAAACTTTGGTCAGCCATACAAAACCACTAAGCGTAGCTAACAGACACTGACAAAGTTTCATACAAGTACTAACATCTACTTATATGAAAGTTTTGAAATTTTCAAAATACTTAAAAAATGTGTTGCTGCTAACGAAATGCAAGCTAAAAACACTTAAACGTATGAAAACTTTGGTCAGCCATACAAAACCACTAAGCGAAGCTAACAGACACTGACAAAGTTTCATACAAGTACTAACATCTACTTATATGAAAGTTTTGAAATTTTCAAAATACTTAAAAAATGTGTTGCTGCTAACGAAATGCAAGCTAAAAACAATATGGAACATTTGGAAGTATGAAACTTTTTAATACGTTGTTGTTGTTGTTGTTGTTGTTGTTGTTGTTGGTTTTGGTGTTGTTGTTGTTGTTATATTGAACATTTTTATTAATATAAGTACAAAGGAAAATCTTCATATAAGTATAAAAATATTAAATTATTACCTTACTTGTATGAAACTTTTTAATACGTTGTTGTTGTTGTTGTTGTTGTTGTTGTTGTTGTTGTTGGTGTTGTTGTTGTGGTTGTTGTTATATTGAACATTTTTATTAATATAAGTACAAAGGAAAATCTTCATATAAGTATAAAAATATTAAATTATTACCTTACTTGTATGAAACTTTTTAATACGTTGTTGTTGTTGTTGTTGTTGTTGTTGTTGTTGTTGTTGTTGTTGATGGTGTTGTTGTTGTTGTTGTTGTTATATTGAACATTTTTATTAATATAAGTACAAAGGAAAATCTTCATATAAGTATAAAAATATTAAATTATTACCTCACTTGACAGAAAATATATGAAAAATTCAATATGGACAATTTATCATATTTTCGATGATATTGCCTAGTTAGTTTACTAAAGAAACCAACATGGTATTATTGGTAAAAATTCAACACATTATAAAACTTGTATTTTTCATACATTTTTGGTCATGTGAGGGTTTCCAAGCGTACTTGTATGAAACTTTTGTACTTGTATGAAACTTTTTCTACTTGTATGAAACTTTGTACTTGTATGGAACTTTTTCTACTTGTATGAAACTTTGTACTTGTATGGAAGTTTGTACTTGTATGAAACTTTTCTCTACTTGTATGAAACTTTGTACTTGTATGGAAGTTTGTACTTGTATGAAACTTTTTTCTACTTGTATGAAACTTTTTTCTACTTGTATGAAACTTTGTACTTGTATGGAAGTTTGTACTTGTATGAAACTTTTTCTACTTGTATGAAACTTTGTACTTGTATGGAAGTTTTTACTTGTATGAAACTTTTTTCTACTTGTATGAAACTTTGTACTGGTTGGAAATTTGTACTTGTATGAAACTTTTTTCTACTTGTATGAAACTTTTTTCTACTTGTTAATAAAAATGTTCAATATAACAACAACAACAACACCAAAACCAACAACAACACCAACAACAACAACAACAACAACAACGTATTAAAAAGTTTCATACTTCCAAACAAGTACAAAGTTTCATACAAGTAGAAACTTTCATACAAGTACAAAGTTTCATACAAGTAGAAACTTTCATACAAGTGAACTTGTATGAAACTTTTTTCTACTTGTATGAAACTTTGTACTTGTATGGAAGTTTGTACTTGTATGAAAGTTTCTACTTGTATGAAACTTTGTACTTGTATGAAAGTTTGTATCTTGTACTTGTATGAAAGTTTGTATCTTCATACATTTTTCGTCATGTGAGGTGAGCGGGTCAGAAAACAATTTTAAGGAACGTATGAAAACTTTGGTCAGCCATACAAAACCACTAAGCGTAGCTACCAGACACTGACAAAGTTTCATACTAGTACTGACATCTACTTATATGAAAGTTTTGAAATTTTCAAAATACTTAAAAAATGTGTTGCTACTAATGAAATGCAAGCTAAAAACACTTAAACGTATGAAAACTTTGGTCAGCCATACAAAACCACTAAGCGAAGCTAACAGGCACTGACAAAGTTTCATACAAGTACTAACATCTACTTATATGAAAGTTTTGAAATTTTCAAAATACTTAAAAAATGTGTTGCTGCTAACTAAATGCAAGCTAAAAACACTTAAACGTATGAAAACTTTGGTCAGCCATACAAAACCACTAAGCGAAGCTAACAGGCACTGACAAAGTTTCATACAAGTACTAACATCTACTTATATGAAAGTTTTGAAATTTTCAAAATACTTAAAAAATGTGTTGCTACTATCGAAATGCAAGCTAAAAACACTTAAACGTATGAAAACTTTGGTCAGCCATACAAAACCACTAAGCGAAGCTAACAGACACTGACAAAGTTTCATACAAGTACTTACATCTACTTATATGAAAGTTTTGAAATTTTCAAAATACTTAAAAAATGTGTTGCTGCTAACGAAATGCAAGCTAAAAACACTTAAACGTATGAAAACTTTGGTGAGCCATACAAAACCACTAAGCGATGCTAACAGACACTGACAAAGTTTCATACAAGTACTAACATCTACTTATATGAAAGTTTTGAAATTTTCAAAATACTTCAAAAATGTGTTGCTACTATCGAAATGCAAGCTAAAAACACTTAAACGTATGAAAAATTTGGTCAGCCATACAAAACCACTAAGCAAAGCTAACAGGCACTGACAAAGTTTCATACAAGTACTAACATCTACTTATATGAAAGTTTTGAAATTTTCAAAATACTTAAAAAATGTGTTGCTGCTAACGAAATGCAAGCTAAAAACACTTAAACGTATGAAAACTTTTGTCAGCCATACAAAACCACTAAGCGTAGCTAACAGACACTGACAAAGTTTCATACAAGTACTAACATCTACTTATATGAAAGTTTTGAAATTTTCAAAATACTTAAAAAAATGTGTTGCTGCTAACGAAATGCAAGCTAAAAACACTTAAACGTATGAAAACTTTGGTCAGCCCATACAAAACCACTAAGCGAAGCTAACAGACACTGACAAAGTTTCATACAAGTACTAACATCTACTTATATGAAAGTTTTGAAATTTTCAAAATACTTAAAAAATGTGTTGCTGCTAACGAAATGCAAGCTAAAAACACTTAAACGTATGAAAACTTTGGTCAGCCATACAAAACCACTAAGCGAAGCTAACAGACACTGACAAAGTTTCATACAAGTACTGACATCTACTTATATGAAAGTTTTGAAATTTTCAAAATACTTAAAAAATGTGTTGCTACTATCGAAATGCAAGCTAAAAACACTTAAACGTATGAAAACTTTGGTCAGCCATACAAAACCATTAAGCGAAGCTAACAGACACTGACAAAGTTTCATACAAGTACTAACATCTACTTATATGAAAGTTTTGAAATTTTCAAAATACTTAAAAAATGTGTTGCTGCTAACGAAATGCAAGCTAAAAACACTTAAACGTATGAAAACTTTGGTCAGCCATACAAAACCACTAAGCGAAGCTAAAAGACACTGACAAAGTTTCATACAAGTACTAACATCTACTTATATGAAAGTTTTGAAATTTTCAAAATACTTAAAAAATGTGTTGCTGCTAACGAAATGCAAGCTAAAAACACTTAAACGTATGAAAACTTTGGTCAGCCATACAAAACCACTAAGCGTAGCTAACAGACACTGACAAAGTTTCATACAAGTACTAACATCTACTTATATGAAAGTTTTGAAATTTTCAAAATACTTAAAAAATGTGTTGCTGCTAACGAAATGCAAGATAAAAACACTTAAACGTATGAAAACTTTGGTCAGCCATACAAAACCACTAAGCGAAGCTAACAGGCACTGACAAAGTTTCATACAAGTACTAACATCTACTTATATGAAAGTTTTGAAATTTTCAAAATACTTAAAAAATATGTTGCTGCTAACGAAATGCAAGCTAAAAACACTTAAACGTATGAAAACTTTGGTCAGCCATACAAAACCACTAAGCGTAGCTAACAGACACTGACAAAGTTTCATACAAGTACTAACATCTACTTATATGAAAGTTTTGAAATTTTCAAAATACTTAAAAAATGTGTTGCTGCTAACTAAATGCAAGCTAAAAACACTTAAACGTATGAAAACTTTGGTCAGCCATACAAAACCACTAAGCGAAGCTAACAGACACTGACAAAGTTTCATACAAGTACTAACATCTACTTATATGAAAGTTTTGAAATTTTCAAAATACTTAAAAAATATGTTGCTGCTAACGAAATGCAAGCTAAAAACACTTAAACGTATGAAAACTTTGGTCAGCCATACAAAACCACTAAGCGAAGCTAACAAACACTGACAAAGTTTCATACAAGTACAAACTTCCATACAAGTACAGTTTGTACTTGTATGAAAGTTTCTACTTGTATGAAACTTTGTACTTGTTTGGAAGTTTGTATTTGTATGAAAGTTTCTACTTGTATGAAACTTTGTACTTGTATGAAAGTTTGTATCTTGTACTTGTATGGAAGTTTGTATCTTCATACATTTTTCGTCATGTGAGGTGAGCGGGTCAGAAAACAATTTTAAGGAACGTATGAAAACTTTGGTCAGCCATACAAAACCACTAAGCGTAGCTACCAGACACTGACAAAGTTTCATACTAGTACTGACATCTACTTATATGAAAGTTTTGAAATTTTCAAAATACTTAAAAAATGTGTTGCTACTAATGAAATGCAAGCTAAAAACACTTAAACGTATGAAAACTTTGGTCAGCCATACAAAACCACTAAGCGAAGCCAACAAGCACTGACAAAGTTTCATACAAGTACTAACATCTACTTATATGAAAGTTTTGAAATTTTCAAAATACTTAAAAAATGTGTTGCTGCTAACGAAATGCAAGCTAAAAACACTTAAACGTATGAAAACTTTGGTCAGCCATACAAAACCACTAAGCGAAGCTAACAGACACTGACAAAGTTTCATACAAGTACTAACATCTACTTATATGAAAGTTTTGAAATTTTCAAAGTACTTAAAAAATGTGTTGCTGCTAACGAAATGCAAGCTAAAAACACTTAAACGTATGAAAACTTTGGTCAGCCATACAAAACCACTAAGCGTAGCTAACAGACACTGAAAAAGTTTCATACAAGTACTAACGTCTACTTATATGAAAGTTTTGAAATTTTCAAAATACTTAAAAAATGTGTTGCTGCTAACGAAATGCAAGCTAAAAACACTTAAACGTATGAAAACTTTGGTCAGCCATACAAAACCACTAAGCGAAGCTAACAGACACTGACAAAGTTTCATACAAGTACTAACATCTACTTATATGAAAGTTTTGAAATTTTCAAAATACTTAAAAAATGTGTTGCTGCTAATGAAATGCAAGCTAAAAACACTTAAACGTATGAGAACTTTGGTCAGCCATACAAAACCACTAAGCGAAGCTAAAAGACACTGACAAAGTTTCATACAAGTACTAACATCTACTTATATGAAAGTTTTGAAATTTTCAAAATACTTAAAAAATGTGTTGCTGCTAACGAAATGCAAGCTAAAAACACTTAAACGTATGAAAACTTTGGTCAGCCATACAAAACCACTAAGCGAAGCTAACAGACACTGACAAAGTTTCATACAAGTACTGTTGCTGCTAATGAAATGCAAGCTAAAAACACTTAAACGTATGAGAACTTTGGTCAGCCATACAAAACCACTGAGCGAAGCTAAAAGACACTGACAAAGTTTCATACAAGTACTAACATCTACTTATATGAAAGTTTTGAAATTTTCAAAATACTTAAAAAATGTGTTGCTGCTAACGAAATGCAAGCTAAAAACACTTAAACGTATGAAAACTTTGGTCAGCCATACAAAACCACTAAGCGAAGCTAACAGACACTGACAAAGTTTCATACAAGTACTAACATCTACTTATATGAAAGTTTTGAAATTTTCAAAGTACTTAAAAAATGTGTTGCTGCTAACGAAATGCAAGCTAAAAACACTTAAACGTATGAAAACTTTGGTCAGCCATACAAAACCACTAAGCGAAGCCAACAAGCACTGACAAAGTTTCATACAAGTACTAACATCTACTTATATGAAAGTTTTGAAATTTTCAAAATACTTAAAAAATGTGTTGCTGCTAACGAAATGCAAGCTAAAAACACTTAAACGTATGAAAACTTTGGTCAGCCATACAAAACCACTAAGCGAAGCTAACAGACACTGACAAAGTTTCATACAAGTACTAACATCTACTTATATGAAAGTTTTGAAATTTTCAAAGTACTTAAAAAATGTGTTGCTGCTAACGAAATGCAAGCTAAAAACACTTAAACGTATGAAAACTTTGGTCAGCCATACAAAACCACTAAGCGTAGCTAACAGACACTGAAAAAGTTTCATACAAGTACTAACGTCTACTTATATGAAAGTTTTGAAATTTTCAAAATACTTAAAAAATGTGTTGCTGCTAACGAAATGCAAGCTAAAAACACTTAAACGTATGAAAACTTTGGTCAGCCATACAAAACCACTAAGCGAAGCTAACAGACACTGACAAAGTTTCATACAAGTACTAACATCTACTTATATGAAAGTTTTGAAATTTTCAAAATACTTAAAAAATGTGTTGCTGCTAACGAAATGCAAGCTAAAAACACTTAAACGTATGAAAACTTTGATCAGCCATACAAAACCACTAAGCGTAGCTAACAGACACTGACAAAGTTTCATACAAGTACTAACATCTACTTATATGAAAGTTTTGAAATTTTCAAAATACTTAAAAAATGTGTTGCTGCTAACGAAATGCAAGCTAAAAACACTTAAACGTATGAAAACTTTGGTCAGCCATACAAAACCACTAAGCGAAGCTAACAGACACTGACAAAGTTTCATACAAGTACTGTTGCTGCTAATGAAATGCAAGCTAAAAACACTTAAACGTATGAGAACTTTGGTCAGCCATACAAAACCACTAAGCGAAGCTAAAAGACACTGACAAAGTTTCATACAAGTACTAACATCTACTTATATGAAAGTTTTGAAATTTTCAAAATACTTAAAAAATGTGTTGCTGCTAACGAAATGCAAGCTAAAAACACTTAAACGTATGAAAACTTTGGTCAGCCATACAAAACCACTAAGCGAAGCTAACAGACACTGACAAAGTTTCATACAAGTACTAACATCTACTTATATGAAAGTTTTGAAATTTTCAAAATACTTAAAAAATGTGTTGCTGCTAACGAAATGCAAGCTAAAAACACTTAAACGTATGAAAACTTTGGTCAGCCATACAAAACCACTAAGCGTAGCTAACAGACACTGACAAAGTTTCATACAAGTACTAACATCTACTTATATGAAAGTTTTGAAATTTTCAAAATACTTAAAAAATGTGTTGCTGCTAACGAAATGCAAGCTAAAAACACTTAAACGTATGAAAACTTTGGTCAGCCATACAAAACCACTAAGCGAAGCTAACAGGCACTGACAAAGTTTCATACAAGTACTAACATCTACTTATATGAAAGTTTTGAAATTTTCAAAATACTTAAAAAATATGTTGCTGCTAACGAAATGCAAGCTAAAAACACTTAAACGTATGAAAACTTTGGTCAGCCATACAAAACCACTAAGCGAAGCTAACAAACACTGACAAAGTTTCATACAAGTACAAACTTCCATACAAGTACAGTTTGTACTTGTATGAAAGTTTCTACTTGTATGAAACTTTGTACTTGTTTGGAAGTTTGTATTTGTATGAAAGTTTCTACTTGTATGAAACTTTGTACTTGTATGAAAGTTTGTATCTTGTAGTTGTATGAAAGTTTGTATCTTCATACATTTTTCGTCATGTGAGGTGAGCGAGTCAGAAAACAATTTTAATAAACGTATGAAAACTTTGGTCAGCCATACAAAACCACTAAGCGTAGCTAACAGACACTGACAAAGTTTCATACAAGTACTAACATCTACTTATATGAAAGTTTTGAAATTTTCAAAATACTTCAAGAATGTGTTGCTACTATCGAAATGCAAGCTAAAAACAGTTAAACGTATGAAAACTTTGGTCAGCCATACAAAACCACTAAGCGAAGCTAACAGACACTAACAAAGTTTCATACAAGTACTAACATCTACTTATATGAAAGTTTTGAAATTTTCAAAATACTTAAAAAATGTGTTGCTGCTAACTAAATGCAAGCTAAAAACACTTAAACGTATGAAAACTTTGGTCAGCCATACAAAACCACTAAGCGAAGCTAACAGACACTGACAAAGTTTCATACAAGTACTAACATCTAATTATATGAAAGTTTTGAAATTTTCAAAGTACTTAAAAAATGTGTTGCTGCTAACGAAATACAAGCTAAAAACACTTAAACGTATGAAAACTTTGGTCAGCCATACAAAACTACTAAGCGAAGCTAAAAGACACTGACAAAGTTTCATACAAGTACTAACATCTACTTATATGAAAGTTTTGAAATTTTCAAAATACTTAAAAAATGTGTTGCTGCTAACGAAATGCAAGCTAAAGACACTTAAACGTATGAAAACTTTGGTCAGCCATACAAAACCACTAAGCGTAGCTAACAGGCACTGACAAAGTTTCATACAAGTACTAACATCTACTTATATGAAAGTTTTGAAATTTTCAAAATACTTAAAAAATGTGTTGCTGCTAACGAAATGCAAGCTAAAAACACTTAAACGTATGAAAACTTTGGTCAGCCATACAAAACCACTAAGCGTAGCTAACAGACACTGACAAAGTTTCATACAAGTACTAACATCTACTTATATGAAAGTTTTGAAATTTTCAAAATACTTAAAAAATGTGTTGCTGCTAACGAAATGCAAGCTAAAAACACTTAAACGTATGAAAACTTTGGTCAGCCATACAAAACCACTAAGCGAAGCTAAAAGACACTAACAAAGTTTCATACAAGTACAAACTTCCATACAAGTACAGTTTGTACTTGTATGAAAGTTTCTACTTGTATGAAACTTTGTACTTGTTTGGAAGTTTGTATTTGTATGAAAGTTTCTACTTGTATGAAACTTTGTACTTGTATGAAAGTTTGTATCTTGTACTTGTATGAAAGTTTGTATCTTCATACATTTTTCGCCATGTGAGGTGAGCGAGTCAGAAAACAATTTTAGGTAATGTATGAAAACTTTGGTCAGCCATACAAAACCACTAAGCGTAGCTAACTGGCACTGACAAAGTTTCATACAAGTACCAACATCTACTTATATGAAAGTTTTGAAATTTTCAAAATACTTAAAAAATGTGTTGCTGCTAACGAAATGCAAGCTAAAAACACTTAAACGTATGAAAACTTTGGTCAGCCATACAAAACCACTAAGCGAAGCTAACAGACACTGACAAAGTTTCATACAAGTACTAACATCTACTTATATGAAAGTTTTGAAATTTTCGAAATACTTCAAAAATGTGTTTCTACTATCGAAATGCAAGGTAAAAACAATTAAACGTATGAAAACTTTGTGTTGCGACTAACGAAGTGCAAACTAGCATTGCACTGAGGCCGCGCACATATAAAAAATGTATGAAAATTAGTTTTAGCTAAGCAAAACTAAGTAAAAATAAGCAAATTTAAGCTTATTAACTCAAATATTAATACATCGAAGTGTTGATATTTGATATAATTCCTAGTAAGACTGTTAGTTAAATTAGAAGATGTTGATCATATAATGGTTTTCATATTCTAAACTAACAGTCAAAATTTTAGTATGAGAAAATTTCTCATACGAAAAATGTGTTGCGACCAATGAAGTGCAAGGAGGTAACATTGCACTGAGGCCGCACACATATAAAAATGTATGAAAATTAGTTTTAGCTAAGCAAAACTAAGTAAAAATAAGCAAATTTAAGCTTATTAACTCAAATATTAATACATCAAGTGTTGATATTTGATATAATTCCTAGTAAGACTGTTAGTTAAATTAGAAAATGTTGATCATATATTGGTTTTCATATTCTAAACTAACTGTCAAATTTTAGTATGAGAAAGTTTCTCATACAAGTACTAATTAGTACATATATGAAAGTTTTAAAATTTTCAAAATACTATTAAAATGTGTTGCGGCCGCGCACATATAAAAAATAACATGTATGAAAATTTTGACTTCAATGTGTTTCTAAAAAAAACTTGTATGTTAACTTTACTCATCATCAAGAAGCAAGCAGATGCTTTTTAAAATATTTTATTAATTAAATTTCCTAGAAGAATTAAGTTTACTGAAAGAATTGCAAAAGTGAAGAAATTAAAGTAAGTGCGGGTAAACAAACGGTGGCGGGAGTAACTATGACTCTCTTAAGATCGCCAAATGCCTCGTCATCTTACTTTTAAAATGTGTTGCGACCAATGAAGTGCAAGTAGGTAACATTGCACTGAGGCCGCGCACATATAAAAATGTATGAAAATTAGTTTTAGCTAAGCAAAACTAAGTAAAAATAAGCAAATTTAAGCTTATTAAATCAAATATTAATACATCAAAGTGTTGATATTTGATATAATTCCTAGTAAGACTGTTAGTTAAATTAGAAGATGTTGATCATATAATGGTTTTCATATTCTAAACTAACAGTCAAATTTTAGTATGAGAAAATTTCTCATACGAAAAATGTGTTGCGTCCAATGAAGTGCAAGAAGGTAACATTGCACTGAGGCCGCACACATATAAAAATGTATGAAAATTAGTTTTAGCTAAGCAAAACTAAGTAAAAATAAGCAAATTTAAGCTTATTAAATTAAATATTAATACATCAAAGTGTTGATATTTGATATAATTCCTAGTAAGACTGTTAGTTAAATTAGAATATGTTGATCATATAATGGTTTTCATATTCTAAACTAACAGTCAAATTTTAGAGGCGCTTGTTAGAGCTGCGGCAACAAGTACTCTATAAAAATGATGCTTGTATGAAAGTTTCCTAGAAGAAATGAAAAAGTGAAGAAATTAAAGTAGGTGCGGTTAAACAAACGGTGGCGGGAGTAACTATGACTCTCTTAAGATCGCCAAATGCCTCGTCATCTTACTTTTAAAATGTGTTGCGACCAATGAAGTGCAAGTAGGTAACATTGCACTGAGGCCGCGCACATATAAAAATGTATGAAAATTAGTTTTAGCTAAGCAAAACTAAGTAAAAGTAAGCAAATTTAAGCTTATTAAATCAAATATTAATACATCAAAGTGTTGATATTTGATATAATTCCTAGTAAGACTGTTAGTTAAATTAGAAGATGTTGATCATATAATGGTTTTCATATTCTAAACTAACAGTCAAATATTAGTATGAGAAAATTTCTCATACGAAAAATGTGTTGCGACCAATGAAGTGCAAGGAGGTAACATTGCACTGAGCCGCACACATATAAAAATGTATGAAAATTAGTTTTAGCTAAGCAAAACTAAGTAAAAATAAGCAAATTTAAGCTTATTAACTCAAATATTAATACATCAAGTGTTGATATTTGATATAATTCCTAGTAAGACTGTTAGTTAAATTAGAAAATGTTGATCATATATTGGTTTTCATATTCTAAACTAACAGTCAAATTTTAGAGGCGCTTGTTAGAGCTGCGGCAACAAGTACTCTATAAAAATGATAGCTTGTATGAAAGTTTTCTAGAAGAAATGAAAAAGTGAAGAAATTAAAGTAAGTGCGGGTAAACAAACGGTGGCGGGAGTAACTATGACTCTCTTAAGATCGCCAAATGCCTCGTTATCTTACTTTTAAAATGTGTTGCGACCAATGAAGTGCAAGTATGTAAATTTGCACTGAGGCCGCGCACATATAAAAATGTATGAAAATTAGTTTTAGCTAAGCAAAACTAAGTAAAAATAAGCAAATTTAAGCTTATTAAATCAAATATTAATACATCAAAGTGTTGATATTTGATAT
>NC_090324.1:165202044-165222044 GCF_040869045.1 Eurosta solidaginis
AGTGCATAGCAAGGGTTGCTCACAATGCCCCTAATACTTTGTATTTAAATTGTGGGACTGTAGCATGTATCTGCTTTTTACACACGGAACATGTTGCAGGCGAATTGCTTGTGTGCAGAGAAGAATGTACTATAATCTGAGGTGGAGTTGCCTAACAACCGGATGCCATTATCCATAAAATGGCTGGAGCTTGATACACTCCTATCTTACCAAGGTAAGGACTTGTAATTGAAACGCCCGATTACAAGCAAATTGGTACCAGACGATTCGGCTACGAAGTGTTGAGAAGTAACATGGAGCCGATAGTTTGGGCCATTGATCATGCAGAAGATCCGTGTTTGACACCGTGGAGTTGAGTCCCATAGACAGGTATCTGCGTTATAATTCACTATCATCTGTCCCTATCTACTATCTAGCGAAACCACAGCCAAGGGAACGGGCTTGGAATAATTAGCGGGGAAAGAAGACCCTGTTGAGCTTGACTCTAGTCTGGCAGTGTAAGGAGACATAAGAGGTGTAGTATAAGTGGGAGATATATAATTTCGGTTATTTATCGTCAATGAAATACCACTACTCTTATTGTTTCCTTACTTACTTGATTAAGTGGAACGTGTATCATTGCCTAGCCATATTAAGGATATATTTATATATCTTATGGTATTGGGTTTTGATGCAAGCTTCTTGATCAAAGTACCACGAGTTTGTTATATAATTGTAAACATATTTTAATGAGAAATGATAACATTTTTCGATGTTATTATCATAATTAAAATTTGGTATAACTCCAACACTCAGGTATGATCCAATTCAAGGACATTGCCAGGTGGGGAGTTTGACTGGGGCGGTACATCTCTCAAATAATAACGGAGGTGTCCCAAGGCCAGCTCAGTGCGGACAGAAACCACACATAGAGCAAAAGGGCAAATGCTGACTTGATCTCGGTGTTCAGTACGCACAGAGACAGCAAAAGCTCGGCCTATCGATCCTTTTGGTTTAAAGAGTTTTTAATAAGAGGTGTCAGAAAAGTTACCACAGGGATAACTGACTTGTGGCAGCCAAGCGTTCATAGCGACGTTGCTTTTTGATCCTTCGATATCGGCTCTTCCTATCATTGTGAAGCAAAATTCACCAAGCGTTGGATTGTTCACCCATTCAAGGGAACGTGAGCTGGGTTTAGACCGTCGTGAGACAGGTTAGTTTTACCCTACTAATGACAAAATATTATTGCGACAGCATTCCTGCGTAGTACGAGAGGAACCGCAGGTACGGACCAATGGTACAATACTTGTTCGAGCGAACAGTGGTATGATGCTACGTCCGTTGGATTATGCCTGAACGCCTCTAAGGTTGTATCCGTGCTGGACTGCAATGATAAATATGGGGCAAATTGCATTGTTTGGCTTCTCTAAATCATTTAAAGTTTATAAATTTAATTTATAAACGACAAAATGAATATATGTGGTGCCAATGTTATTTATAACATAGCAAATGCGGGAGGATTCAAATATCACCCGTAAAACATTATTTAATACAATGACAATGCCTAGAATCAATTGTAAACGACTTTGGTAACGGGCAAGGTGTTGTAAGTGGTAGAGCAGCTGCCATACTGCGATCCACTGAAGCTTAACCTTTGCTTGATGATTCGAAAACAATTTATTGGAATTAATTTTCCAATTTATTATTGTTTTGATGTAATCATCTTATAAAAATATGCATATTTAAAATATGCAATATAAAGAGAGGCGCTTGTTTAGGGGCCAAGTCCTCTATAAAAATGATGAAAAAGCAAATATTGTAATCTACTACAATAAAGTACAAATAAAGCAACAAAAATTTTGTTAGTTGAACTTTATTATATTTGGGCTAATAAAGTCGATATATTTATACAGATGTGTTTTAAGCGACCAATGAAAGTAAGTGAGGTTTTCCTTACCTAGGCCGCTTACACAAAATATATTAGCGAAGTTCATATATATATAACTTGTTCACTTTCATTATTTAAATTGTTGCTTGTACGGTAGTATTATTTACAAAGAGAAAAATGTAAATGAAATATTACAATAATGTACAAATAAAGCAACTAAAATTTTGTTAGTTGAACTTTATTATATTTGGGCTAATAAAGTCGATATATTTATACAGATGTGTTTTAAGCGACCAATGAAAGTAAGTGAGGTTTTCCTTACCTAGGCCGCTTACACAAAATATATTAGCGAAGCTCATATATATATAACTTGTTCACTTTCATTATTTAAATTGGTGCTTGTACGGTAGTATTATTTACAAAGAGAAATATGTAAATGAAATATTATAATAATGTACAAATAAAGCAACTAAAATTTTGTTAGTTGAACTTTATTATATTTGGGCTAATAAAGTCGATATATTTATACAGATGTGTTTTAAGCGACCAATGAAAGTAAGTGAGGTTTTCCTTACCTAGGCCGCTTACACAAAATATATTAGCGAAGCTCATATATATATAACTTGCTCACTTTCATTATTTAAATTGTTGCTTGTACGGTAGTATTATTTACAAAGAGAAAAATGATTCGAAAACAATTTATTGGAATTAATTTTCCAATTTATTATTGTTTTGATGTAATCATCTTATAAAAATATGCATATTTAAAATATGCAATATAAAGAGAGGCGCTTGTTTAGGGGCCAAGTCCTCTATAAAAATGATGAAAAAGCAAATATTGTAATCTATTACAATAAAGTACAAATAAAGCAACAAAAATTTTGTTAGTTGAACTTTATTATATTTGGGCTAATAAAGTCGATATATTTATACAGATGTGTTTTAAGCGACCAATGAAAGTAAGTGAGGTTTTCCTTACCTAGGCCGCTTACACAAAATATATTAGCGAAGTTCATATATATATAACTTGTTCACTTTCATTATTTAAATTGTTGCTTGTACGGTAGTATTATTTACAAAGAGAAAAATGTAAATGAAATATTACAATAATGTACAAATAAAGCAACTAAAATTTTGTTAGTTGAACTTTATTATATTTGGGCTAATAAAGTCGATATATTTATACAGATGTGTTTTAAGCGACCAATGAAAGTAAGTGAGGTTTTCCTTACCTAGGCCGCTTACACAAAATATATTAGCGAAGCTCATATATATATAACTTGTTCACTTTGATATTAGCGAATACACAAAATATATTAGCGAAGTTCATATATATATAACTTGTTCACTTTCATTATTTAAATTGTTGCTTGTACGGTAGTATTATTTACAAAGAGAAAAATGTAAATGAAATATTACAATAATGTACAAATAAAGCAACTAAAATTTTGTTAGTTGAACTTTATTATATTTGGGCTAATAAAGTCGATATATTTATACAGATGTGTTTTAAGCGACCAATGAAAGTAAGTGAGGTTTTCCTTACCTAGGCCGCTTACACAAAATATATTAGCGAAGCTCATATATATATAACTTGTTCACTTTATTATTTAAATTGTTGCTTGTACGGTAGTATTATTTACAAAGAGAAATATGTAAATGAAATATTATAATAATGTACAAATAAAGCAACTAAAATTTTGTTAGTTGAACTTTATTATATTTGGGCTAATAAAGTCGATATATTTATACAGATGTGTTTTAAGCGACCAATGAAAGTAAGTGAGGTTTTCCTTACCTAGGCCGCTTACACAAAATATATTAGCGAAGCTCATATATATGTAACTTGCTCACTTTCATTATTTAAATTGTTGCTTGTACGGTAGTATTATTTACAAAGAGAAAAATGTAAATGAAATATTACAATGAAGCACAGCACAAATAAAGCAACAAAAATTTTGTTAGCTGAACTTTATTATATTTGGGCTAATAAAGTCGATATATTTATACAGATGTGTTTTAAGCGACCAATGAAAGTAAGTGAGGTTTTCCTTACCTAGGCCGCTTACACAAAATATATTAGCGAAGCTCATATATATATAACTTGTTCACTTTCATTATTTAAATTGTTTGCATATGCAGAGTAATATTATTTACATTAAACACAAAAAATATAATTTTTATTATATTTTTTAAATATAATTCTGGTTGATCCTGCCAGTAGTTATATGCTTGCCTCAAAGATTAAGCCATGCATGTCTAAGTACACACGAATTAAAAGTGAAACCGCAAAAGGCATCAGTTATGGTTCCATAGATCGATCATTAACAGTTAGTTGGATAACTGTGGTAATTCTAGAGCTAATACATGCAATAATATAAACACGGACCTTATGGAACGTGTGCTTTTATTAGACTAAAACCAAGCGATCTTTATAGATTGTTATATTGGTTGAACTCTAGATAAACATGCAGATCGTATGGTCATCTACAACTAAAAACTTTAAATGGGTAAGAACCTCACCTTTTTTGATATGAAGGTTGAAGTTATATGATATAATGTGCCCAGTGGGCGACTTTTGGTAAGCAGAACTGGCGCTGTGGGATGAACCGAACGTAATGTTACGGTGTCCAAATTAAAGTAAGCGCGGGTAAACGGTGGCGGGAGTAATTATGACTCCCTTAAGATCGCCAAATGCCTCGTTAACTAACTTTTAAAATGTGTTGCGACTAACGAAGTGCAAACTAGCATTGCACTGAGGCCGCGCACATATAAAAATGTATGAAAATTATATATAAAGAGGCGTTTGTTAGGTGCGACAAATCCTCTATAAAAACTAAGAACGAAAGTTAGAGCTAGCGATTGGGTGTAGCTACGGCTCTCTCAGTCGCTTCCCGGGAAACCAAAGCTTTTGGACTCCGGGGGAAGTATGGTTGCAAAGCTGAAACTTAAAGGAATTGACGGAAGGGCACTATCAGGAGTGGAGCCTGCGGCATAATTTGACTCAACACAAGAAAACTTAACAGGTCCGAACATAACATATATATATGAAAGTATATATATGAAAGTTTTAAAAGTTTCAAAATACTTTTGTAATGTGTTGCGACTAACGAAGTGCAAACTAGCATTGCACTGAGGCCGCGCACATATAAAAATGTATGAAAATTATATTATAAATACAAGTACTTGTATGAAACTTTTTTCTACTTGTATGAAACTTTGTACTTGTATGGAAGTTTGTACTTGTATGAAACTTTTTTCTACTTGTATGAAACTTTGTACTTGTATGGAAGTTTGTACTTGTATGAAACTTTTTTCTACTTGTATGAAACTTTGTACTTGTATGGAAGTTTGTACTTGTATGAAAGTTTCTACTTGTATGAAACTTTGTACTTGTATGGAAGTTTGTACTTGTATGAAAGTTTCTACTTGTATGAAACTTTGTACTTGTATGGAAGTTTGTACTTGTATGAAAGTTTCTACTTGTATGAAACTTTGTACTTGTATGAAAGTTTGTATCTTGTACTTGTATGAAAGTTTGTATCTTCATACATTTTTCGTCATGTGAGGTGAGCGGGTCAGAAAACAATTTTAAGAAACGTATGAAAACTTTGGTCAGCCATATAAAACCACTAAGCGTAGCTAACAGACGCTGACAAAGTTTCATACAAATACTAACATCTACTTATATGAAAGTTTTGAAATTTTTAAAATACTTCAAAAATGTGTTGCTGCTATCGAAATGCAAGCTAAAAACACTTAAACGTATGAAAACTTTGGTCAGCCATACAAATCCACTAAGCGTAGCTAACAGACACTGACAAAGTTTCATACAAGTACTAACATCTACTTATATGAAAGTTTTGAAATTTTCAAAATACTTAAAAAATGTGTTGCTGCTAAAGAAGTGCAAGCTAAAAACACTTAAACGTATGAAAACTTTGGTCAGCCATACAAAACCACTAAGCGAAGCTAACAGACACTGACAAAGTTTCATACAAGTACTAACATCTACTTATATGAAAGTTTTGAAATTTTCAAAATACTTAAAAAATATGTTGCTGCTAACGAAATGCAAGCTAAAAACACTTAAACGTATGAAAACTTTGGTCAGCCATATAAAACCACTAAGCGTAGCTAACAGACACTGACAAAGTTTCATACAAGTACTAACATCTACTTATATGAGAGTTTTGAAATTTTCAAAACTATGAAAACTTTGGTCAGCCATACAAAACCACTAAGCGAAGCTAACAGACACTGACAAAGTTTCATACAAGTACTAACATCTACTTATATGAAAGTTTTGAAATTTTCAAAATACTTAAAAAATATGTTGCTGCTAACGAAATGCAAGCTAAAAACACTTAAACGTATGAAAACTTTGGTCAGCCATACAAAACCACTAAGCATAGCTAACAGACACTGACAAAGTTTCATACAAGTACTAACATCTACTTATATGAGAGTTTTGAAATTTTCAAAATACTTAAAAAATGTGTTGCTGCTAACGAAATGCAAGCTAAAAACACTTAAACGTATGAAAACTTTGGTCAGCCATACAAAACCACTAAGCGAAGCTAACAGACACTGACAAAGTTTCATACAAGTACTAACATCTACTTATATGAAAGTTTTGAAATTTTCAAAATACTTAAAAAATGTGTTGCTTCTAACGAAGTGCAAGCTAAAAACACTTAAACGTATGAAAACTTTGGTCAGCCATACAAAACCACTAAGCGAAGCTAACAGACACTGACAAAGTTTCATACAAGTACTAACATCTACTTATATGAAAGTTTTGAAATTTTCAAAATACTTAAAAAATGTGTTGCTGCTAACGAAATACAAGCTAAAAACACTTAAACGTATGAAAACTTTGGTCAGCCGTACAAAACCACTAAGCGAAGCTAACAAACACTGACAAAGTTTCATACAAGTACAAACTTCCATACAAGTACAGTTTGTACTTGTATGAAAGTTTTTACTTGTATGAAACTTTGTAATTGTTTGGAAGTTTGTACTTGTGAAAGTACTGAAAAGTTTCTACTTGTATGAAAGTTTGTATCTTGTAGTTGTATGAAAGTTTGTATCTTCATACATTTTTCGTGATGTGAGGTGAGCGAGTCAGAAAACAATTTTAATAAACGTATGTAAACTTTGGTCAGCCATACAAAACCACTAAGCGTAGCTAACAGACACTGACAAAGTTTCATACAAGTACTAACGTCTACTTATATGAAAGTTTTGAAATTTTCAAAATACTTAAAAAATGTGTTGCTGCTAACGAAATGCAAGCTAAAAACACTTAAACGTATGAAAACTTTGGTCAGCCATACAAAACCACTAAGCGAAGCTAACAGACACTGACAAAGTTTCATACAAGTACTAACATCTACTTATATGAAAGTTTTGAAATTTTCAAAATACTTAAAAAATGTGTTGCTGCTAACGAAATGCAAGCTAAAAACACTTAAACGTATGAAAACTTTGGTCAGCCATACAAAACCACTAAGCGAAGCTAACAGACACTGACAAAGTTTCATACAAGTACTAACATCTATTTATATGAAAGTTTTGAAATTTTCAAAATACTTCAAAAATGTGTTGCTACTATCGAAATGCAAGCTAAAAACACTTAAACGTATGAAAACTTTGGTCAGCCATACAAAACCACTAAGCGAAGCTAACAGACACTGACAAAGTTTCATACAAGTACTAACATCTACTTATATGAAAGTTTTGAAATTTTCAAAATACTTAAAAAATGTGTTGCTGCTAACGAAATGCAAGCTAAAAACACTTAAACGTATGAAAACTTTGGTCAGCCATACAAAACCACTAAGCGAAGCTAACAGACACTGACAAAGTTTCATACAAGTACTAACATCTACTTATATGAAAGTTTTGAAATTTTCAAAATACTTAAAAAATGTGTTGCTGCTAACGAAATGCAAGCTAAAAACACTTAAACGTATGAAAACTTTGGTCAGCCATACAAAACCACTAAGCGAAGCTAACAGACACTGACAAAGTTTCATACAAGTACTAACATCTACTTATATGAAAGTTTTGAAATTTTCAAAATACTTAAAAAATGTGTTGCTGCTAACGAAATGCAAGCTAAAAACACTTAAACGTATGAAAACTTTGGTCAGCCATACAAAACCACTAAGCGTAGCTAACAGACACTGACAAAGTTTCATACAAGTACTAACATCTACTTATATGAAAGTTTTGAAATTTTCAAAATACTTAAAAAATGTGTTGCTGCTAACGAAATGCAAGCTAAAAACACTTAAACGTATGAAAACTTTGGTCAGCCATACAAAACCACTAAGCGAAGCTAACAGACACTGACAAAGTTTCATACAAGTACTAACATCTACTTATATGAAAGTTTAGAAATTTTCAAAATACTTAAAAAATGTGTTGCTGCTAACGAAATGCAAGCTAAAAACAATATGGAACATTTGGAAGTATGAAACTTTTTAATACGTTGTTGTTGTTGTTGTTGTTGTTGTTGTTGTTGGTTTTGGTGTTGTTGTTGTTGTTATATTGAACATTTTTATTAATATAAGTACAAAGGAAAATCTTCATATAAGTATAAAAATATTAAATTATTACCTTACTTGTATGAAACTTTTTAATACGTTGTTGTTGTTGTTGTTGTTGTTGTTGTTGTTGGTGTTGTTGTTGTGGTTGTTGTTATATTGAACATTTTTATTAATATAAGTACAAAGGAAAATCTTCATATAAGTATAAAAATATTAAATTATTACCTTACTTGTATGAAACTTTTTAATACGTTGTTGTTGTTGTTGTTGTTGTTGTTGTTGTTGTTGTTGTTGTTGTTCTTGTTGTTGTTGTTGTTGTTGATGGTGTTGTTGTTGTTGTTGTTGTTATATTGAACATTTTTATTAATATAAGTACAAAGGAAAATCTTCATATAAGTATAAAAATATTAAATTATTACCTCACTTGACAGAAAATATATGAAAAATTCAATATGGACAATTTATCATATTTTCGATGATATTGCCTAGTTAGTTTACTAAAGAAACCAACATGGTATTATTGGTAAAAATTCAACACATTATAAAACTTGTATTTTTCATACATTTTTGGTCATGTGAGGGTTTCCAAGCGTACTTGTATGAAACTTTTGTACTTGTATGAAACTTTTTCTACTTGTATGAAACTTTGTACTTGTATGGAACTTTTTCTACTTGTATGAAACTTTGTACTTGTATGGAAGTTTGTACTTGTATGAAACTTTTCTCTACTTGTATGAAACTTTGTACTTGTATGGAAGTTTGTACTTGTATGAAACTTTTTTCTACTTGTATGAAACTTTTTTCTACTTGTATGAAACTTTGTACTTGTATGGAAGTTTGTACTTGTATGAAACTTTTTCTACTTGTATGAAACTTTGTACTTGTATGGAAGTTTTTACTTGTATGAAACTTTTTTCTACTTGTATGAAACTTTGTACTGGTTGGAAATTTGTACTTGTATGAAACTTTTTTCTACTTGTATGAAACTTTTTTCTACTTGTTAATAAAAATGTTCAATATAACAACAACAACAACACCAAAACCAACAACAACACCAACAACAACAACAACAACAACAACGTATTAAAAAGTTTCATACTTCCAAACAAGTACAAAGTTTCATACAAGTAGAAACTTTCATACAAGTACAAAGTTTCATACAAGTAGAAACTTTCATACAAGTGAACTTGTATGAAACTTTTTTCTACTTGTATGAAACTTTGTACTTGTATGGAAGTTTGTACTTGTATGAAAGTTTCTACTTGTATGAAACTTTGTACTTGTATGAAAGTTTGTATCTTGTACTTGTATGAAAGTTTGTATCTTCATACATTTTTCGTCATGTGAGGTGAGCGGGTCAGAAAACAATTTTAAGGAACGTATGACAACTTTGGTCAGCCATACAAAACCACTAAGCGTAGCTACCAGACACTGACAAAGTTTCATACTAGTACTGACATCTACTTATATGAAAGTTTTGAAATTTTCAAAATACTTAAAAAATGTGTTGCTACTAATGAAATGCAAGCTAAAAACACTTAAACGTATGAAAACTTTGGTCAGCCATACAAAACCACTAAGCGAAGCTAACAGGCACTGACAAAGTTTCATACAAGTACTAACATCTACTTATATGAAAGTTTTGAAATTTTCAAAATACTTAAAAAATGTGTTGCTGCTAACTAAATGCAAGCTAAAAACACTTAAACGTATGAAAACTTTGGTCAGCCATACAAAACCACTAAGCGAAGCTAACAGGCACTGACAAAGTTTCATACAAGTACTAACATCTACTTATATGAAAGTTTTGAAATTTTCAAAATACTTAAAAAATGTGTTGCTACTATCGAAATGCAAGCTAAAAACACTTAAACGTATGAAAACTTTGGTCAGCCATACAAAACCACTAAGCGAAGCTAACAGACACTGACAAAGTTTCATACAAGTACTTACATCTACTTATATGAAAGTTTTGAAATTTTCAAAATACTTAAAAAATGTGTTGCTGCTAACGAAATGCAAGCTAAAAACACTTAAACGTATGAAAACTTTGGTGAGCCATACAAAACCACTAAGCGATGCTAACAGACACTGACAAAGTTTCATACAAGTACTAACATCTACTTATATGAAAGTTTTGAAATTTTCAAAATACTTCAAAAATGTGTTGCTACTATCGAAATGCAAGCTAAAAACACTTAAACGTATGAAAACTTTGGTCAGCCATACAAAACCACTAAGCGAAGCTAACAGGCACTGACAAAGTTTCATACAAGTACTAACATCTACTTATATGAAAGTTTTGAAATTTTCAAAATACTTAAAAAATGTGTTGCTGCTAACGAAATGCAAGCTAAAAACACTTAAACCTATGAAAACTTTTGTCAGCCATACAAAACCACTAAGCGTAGCTAACAGACACTGACAAAGTTTCATACAAGTACTAACATCTACTTATATGAAAGTTTTGAAATTTTCAAAATACTTAAAAAAATGTGTTGCTGCTAACGAAATGCAAGCTAAAAACACTTAAACGTATGAAAACTTTGGTCAGCCCATACAAAACCACTAAGCGAAGCTAACAGACACTGACAAAGTTTCATACAAGTACTAACATCTACTTATATGAAAGTTTTGAAATTTTCAAAATACTTAAAAAATGTGTTGCTGCTAACGAAATGCAAGCTAAAAACACTTAAACGTATGAAAACTTTGGTCAGCCATACAAAACCACTAAGCGAAGCTAACAGACACTGACAAAGTTTCATACAAGTACTGACATCTACTTATATGAAAGTTTTGAAATTTTCAAAATACTTAAAAAATGTGTTGCTACTATCGAAATGCAAGCTAAAAACACTTAAACGTATGAAAACTTTGGTCAGCCATACAAAACCATTAAGCGAAGCTAACAGACACTGACAAAGTTTCATACAAGTACTAACATCTACTTATATGAAAGTTTTGAAATTTTCAAAATACTTAAAAAATGTGTTGCTGCTAACGAAATGCAAGCTAAAAACACTTAAACGTATGAAAACTTTGGTCAGCCATACAAAACCACTAAGCGAAGCTAAAAGACACTGACAAAGTTTCATACAAGTACTAACATCTACTTATATGAAAGTTTTGAAATTTTCAAAATACTTAAAAAATGTGTTGCTGCTAACGAAATGCAAGCTAAAAACACTTAAACGTATGAAAACTTTGGTCAGCCATACAAAACCACTAAGCGTAGCTAACAGACACTGACAAAGTTTCATACAAGTACTAACATCTACTTATATGAAAGTTTTGAAATTTTCAAAATACTTAAAAAATGTGTTGCTGCTAACGAAATGCAAGATAAAAACACTTAAACGTATGAAAACTTTGGTCAGCCATACAAAACCACTAAGCGAAGCTAACAGGCACTGACAAAGTTTCATACAAGTACTAACATCTACTTATATGAAAGTTTTGAAATTTTCAAAATACTTAAAAAATATGTTGCTGCTAACGAAATGCAAGCTAAAAACACTTAAACGTATGAAAACTTTGGTCATCCATACAAAACCACTAAGCGTAGCTAACAGACACTGACAAAGTTTCATACAAGTACTAACATCTACTTATATGAAAGTTTTGAAATTTTCAAAATACTTAAAAAATGTGTTGCTGCTAACTAAATGCAAGCTAAAAACACTTAAACGTATGAAAACTTTGGTCAGCCATACAAAACCACTAAGCGAAGCTAACAGACACTGACAAAGTTTCATACAAGTACTAACATCTACTTATATGAAAGTTTTGAAATTTTCAAAATACTTAAAAAATATGTTGCTGCTAACGAAATGCAAGCTAAAAACACTTAAACGTATGAAAACTTTGGTCAGCCATACAAAACCACTAAGCGAAGCTAACAAACACTGACAAAGTTTCATACAAGTACAAACTTCCATACAAGTACAGTTTGTACTTGTATGAAAGTTTCTACTTGTATGAAACTTTGTACTTGTTTGGAAGTTTGTATTTGTATGAAAGTTTCTACTTGTATGAAACTTTGTACTTGTATGAAAGTTTGTATCTTGTACTTGTATGGAAGTTTGTATCTTCATACATTTTTCGTCATGTGAGGTGAGCGGGTCAGAAAACAATTTTAAGGAACGTATGAAAACTTTGGTCAGCCATACAAAACCACTAAGCGTAGCTACCAGACACTGACAAAGTTTCATACTAGTACTGACATCTACTTATATGAAAGTTTTGAAATTTTCAAAATACTTAAAAAATGTGTTGCTACTAATGAAATGCAAGCTAAAAACACTTAAACGTATGAAAACTTTGGTCAGCCATACAAAACCACTAAGCGAAGCCAACAAGCACTGACAAAGTTTCATACAAGTACTAACATCTACTTATATGAAAGTTTAGAAATTTTCAAAATACTTAAAAAATGTGTTGCTGCTAACGAAATGCAAGCTAAAAACACTTAAACGTATGAAAACTTTGGTCAGCCATACAAAACCACTAAGCGAAGCTAACAGACACTGACAAAGTTTCATACAAGTACTAACATCTACTTATATGAAAGTTTTGAAATTTTCAAAGTACTTAAAAAATGTGTTGCTGCTAACGAAATGCAAGCTAAAAACACTTAAACGTATGAAAACTTTGGTCAGCCATACAAAACCACTAAGCGTAGCTAACAGACACTGAAAAAGTTTCATACAAGTACTAACGTCTACTTATATGAAAGTTTTGAAATTTTCAAAATACTTAAAAAATGTGTTGCTGCTAACGAAATGCAAGCTAAAAACACTTAAACGTATGAAAACTTTGGTCAGCCATACAAAACCACTAAGCGAAGCTAACAGACACTGACAAAGTTTCATACAAGTACTAACATCTACTTATATGAAAGTTTTGAAATTTTCAAAATACTTAAAAAATGTGTTGCTGCTAATGAAATGCAAGCTAAAAACACTTAAACGTATGAGAACTTTGGTCAGCCATACAAAACCACTAAGCGAAGCTAAAAGACACTGACAAAGTTTCATACAAGTACTAACATCTACTTATATGAAAGTTTTGAAATTTTCAAAATACTTAAAAAATGTGTTGCTGCTAACGAAATGCAAGCTAAAAACACTTAAACGTATGAAAACTTTGGTCAGCCATACAAAACCACTAAGCGAAGCTAACAGACACTGACAAAGTTTCATACAAGTACTGTTGCTGCTAATGAAATGCAAGCTAAAAACACTTAAACGTATGAGAACTTTGGTCAGCCATACAAAACCACTGAGCGAAGCTAAAAGACACTGACAAAGTTTCATACAAGTACTAACATCTACTTATATGAAAGTTTTGAAATTTTCAAAATACTTAAAAAATGTGTTGCTGCTAACGAAATGCAAGCTAAAAACACTTAAACGTATGAAAACTTTGATCAGCCATACAAAACCACTAAGCGTAGCTAACAGACACTGACAAAGTTTCATACAAGTACTAACATCTACTTATATGAAAGTTTTGAAATTTTCAAAATACTTAAAAAATGTGTTGCTGCTAACGAAATGCAAGCTAAAAACACTTAAACGTATGAAAACTTTGGTCAGCCATACAAAACCACTAAGCGAAGCTAACAGACACTGACAAAGTTTCATACAAGTACTGTTGCTGCTAATGAAATGCAAGCTAAAAACACTTAAACGTATGAGAACTTTGGTCAGCCATACAAAACCACTAAGCGAAGCTAAAAGACACTGACAAAGTTTCATACAAGTACTAACATCTACTTATATGAAAGTTTTGAAATTTTCAAAATACTTAAAAAATGTGTTGCTGCTAACGAAATGCAAGCTAAAAACACTTAAACGTATGAAAACTTTGGTCAGCCATACAAAACCACTAAGCGAAGCTAACAGACACTGACAAAGTTTCATACAAGTACTAACATCTACTTATATGAAAGTTTTGAAATTTTCAAAATACTTAAAAAATGTGTTGCTGCTAACGAAATGCAAGCTAAAAACACTTAAACGTATGAAAACTTTGGTCAGCCATACAAAACCACTAAGCGTAGCTAACAGACACTGACAAAGTTTCATACAAGTACTAACATCTACTTATATGAAAGTTTTGAAATTTTCAAAATACTTAAAAAATGTGTTGCTGCTAACGAAATGCAAGCTAAAAACACTTAAACGTATGAAAACTTTGGTCAGCCATACAAAACCACTAAGCGAAGCTAACAGGCACTGACAAAGTTTCATACAAGTACTAACATCTACTTATATGAAAGTTTTGAAATTTTCAAAATACTTAAAAAATATGTTGCTGCTAACGAAATGCAAGCTAAAAACACTTAAACGTATGAAAACTTTGGTCAGCCATACAAAACCACTAAGCGAAGCTAACAAACACTGACAAAGTTTCATACAAGTACAAACTTCCATACAAGTACAGTTTGTACTTGTATGAAAGTTTCTACTTGTATGAAACTTTGTACTTGTTTGGAAGTTTGTATTTGTATGAAAGTTTCTACTTGTATGAAACTTTGTACTTGTATGAAAGTTTGTATCTTGTAGTTGTATGAAAGTTTGTATCTTCATACATTTTTCGTCATGTGAGGTGAGCGAGTCAGAAAACAATTTTAATAAACGTATGAAAACTTTGGTCAGCCATACAAAACCACTAAGCGTAGCTAACAGACACTGACAAAGTTTCATACAAGTACTAACATCTACTTATATGAAAGTTTTGAAATTTTCAAAATACTTCAAGAATGTGTTGCTACTATCGAAATGCAAGCTAAAAACAGTTAAACGTATGAAAACTTTGGTCAGCCATACAAAACCACTAAGCGAAGCTAACAGACACTAACAAAGTTTCATACAAGTACTAACATCTACTTATATGAAAGTTTTGAAATTTTCAAAATACTTAAAAAATGTGTTGCTGCTAACTAAATGCAAGCTAAAAACACTTAAACGTATGAAAACTTTGGTCAGCCATACAAAACCACTAAGCGAAGCTAACAGACACTGACAAAGTTTCATACAAGTACTAACATCTAATTATATGAAAGTTTTGAAATTTTCAAAGTACTTAAAAAATGTGTTGCTGCTAACGAAATACAAGCTAAAAACACTTAAACGTATGAAAACTTTGGTCAGCCATACAAAACTACTAAGCGAAGCTAAAAGACACTGACAAAGTTTCATACAAGTACTAACATCTACTTATATGAAAGTTTTGAAATTTTCAAAATACTTAAAAAATGTGTTGCTGCTAACGAAATGCAAGCTAAAGACACTTAAACGTATGAAAACTTTGGTCAGCCATACAAAACCACTAAGCGTAGCTAACAGGCACTGACAAAGTTTCATACAAGTACTAACATCTACTTATATGAAAGTTTTGAAATTTTCAAAATACTTAAAAAATGTGTTGCTGCTAACGAAATGCAAGCTAAAAACACTTAAACGTATGAAAACTTTGGTCAGCCATACAAAACCACTAAGCGTAGCTAACAGACACTGACAAAGTTTCATACAAGTACTAACATCTACTTATATGAAAGTTTTGAAATTTTCAAAATACTTAAAAAATGTGTTGCTGCTAACGAAATGCAAGCTAAAAACACTTAAACGTATGAAAACTTTGGTCAGCCATACAAAACCACTAAGCGAAGCTAAAAGACACTAACAAAGTTTCATACAAGTACAAACTTCCATACAAGTACAGTTTGTACTTGTATGAAAGTTTCTACTTGTATGAAACTTTGTACTTGTTTGGAAGTTTGTATTTGTATGAAAGTTTCTACTTGTATGAAACTTTGTACTTGTATGAAAGTTTGTATCTTGTACTTGTATGAAAGTTTGTATCTTCATACATTTTTCGCCATGTGAGGTGAGCGAGTCAGAAAACAATTTTAGGTAATGTATGAAAACTTTGGTCAGCCATACAAAACCACTAAGCGTAGCTAACTGGCACTGACAAAGTTTCATACAAGTACCAACATCTACTTATATGAAAGTTTTGAAATTTTCAAAATACTTAAAAAATGTGTTGCTGCTAACGAAATGCAAGCTAAAAACACTTAAACGTATGAAAACTTTGGTCAGCCATACAAAACCACTAAGCGAAGCTAACAGACACTGACAAAGTTTCATACAAGTACTAACATCTACTTATATGAAAGTTTTGAAATTTTCGAAATACTTCAAAAATGTGTTTCTACTATCGAAATGCAAGGTAAAAACAATTAAACGTATGAAAACTTTGTGTTGCGACTAACGAAGTGCAAACTAGCATTGCACTGAGGCCGCGCACATATAAAAAATGTATGAAAATTAGTTTTAGCTAAGCAAAACTAAGTAAAAATAAGCAAATTTAAGCTTATTAACTCAAATATTAATACATCAAAGTGTTGATATTTGATATAATTCCTAGTAAGACTGTTAGTTAAATTAGAAGATGTTGATCATATAATGGTTTTCATATTCTAAACTAACAGTCAAAATTTTAGTATGAGAAAATTTCTCATACGAAAAATGTGTTGCGACCAATGAAGTGCAAGGAGGTAACATTGCACTGAGGCCGCACACATATAAAAATGTATGAAAATTAGTTTTAGCTAAGCAAAACTAAGTAAAAATAAGCAAATTTAAGCTTATTAACTCAAATATTAATACATCAAGTGTTGATATTTGATATAATTCCTAGTAAGACTGTTAGTTAAATTAGAAAATGTTGATCATATATTGGTTTTCATATTCTAAACTAACTGTCAAATTTTAGTATGAGAAAGTTTCTCATACAAGTACTAATTAGTACATATATGAAAGTTTTAAAATTTTCAAAATACTATTAAAATGTGTTGCGGCCGCGCACATATAAAAAATAACATGTATGAAAATTTTGACTTCAATGTGTTTCTAAAAAAAACTTGTATGTTAACTTTACTCATCATCAAGAAGCAAGCAGATGCTTTTTAAAATATTTTATTAATTAAATTTCCTAGAAGAATTAAGTTTACTGAAAGAATTGCAAAAGTGAAGAAATTAAAGTAAGTGCGGGTAAACAAACGGTGGCGGGAGTAACTATGACTCTCTTAAGATCGCCAAATGCCTCGTCATCTTACTTTTAAAATGTGTTGCGACCAATGAAGTGCAAGTAGGTAACATTGCACTGAGGCCGCGCACATATAAAAATGTATGAAAATTAGTTTTAGCTAAGCAAAACTAAGTAAAAATAAGCAAATTTAAGCTTATTAAATCAAATATTAATACATCAAAGTGTTGATATTTGATATAATTCCTAGTAAGACTGTTAGTTAAATTAGAAGATGTTGATCATATAATGGTTTTCATATTCTAAACTAACAGTCAAATTTTAGTATGAGAAAATTTCTCATACGAAAAATGTGTTGCGACCAATGAAGTGCAAGAAGGTAACATTGCACTGAGGCCGCACACATATAAAAATGTATGAAAATTAGTTTTAGCTAAGCAAAACTAAGTAAAAATAAGCAAATTTAAGCTTATTAAATTAAATATTAATACATCAAAGTGTTGATATTTGATATAATTCCTAGTAAGACTGTTAGTTAAATTAGAATATGTTGATCATATAATGGTTTTCATATTCTAAACTAACAGTCAAATTTTAGAGGCGCTTGTTAGAGCTGCGGCAACAAGTACTCTATAAAAATGATGCTTGTATGAAAGTTTCCTAGAAGAAATGAAAAAGTGAAGAAATTAAAGTAGGTGCGGGTAAACAAACGGTGGCGGGAGTAACTATGACTCTCTTAAGATCGCCAAATGCCTCGTCATCTTACTTTTAAAATGTGTTGCGACCAATGAAGTGCAAGTAGGTAACATTGCACTGAGGCCGCGCACATATAAAAATGTATGAAAATTAGTTTTAGCTAAGCAAAACTAAGTAAAAGTAAGCAAATTTAAGCTTATTAAATCAAATATTAATACATCAAAGTGTTGATATTTGATATAATTCCTAGTAAGACTGTTAGTTAAATTAGAAGATGTTGATCATATAATGGTTTTCATATTCTAAACTAACAGTCAAATATTAGTATGAGAAAATTTCTCATACGAAAAATGTGTTGCGACCAATGAAGTGCAAGGAGGTAACATTGCACTGAGGCCGCACACATATAAAAATGTATGAAAATTAGTTTTAGCTAAGCAAAACTAAGTAAAAATAAGCAAATTTAAGCTTATTAACTCAAATATTAATACATCAAGTGTTGATATTTGATATAATTCCTAGTAAGACTGTTAGTTAAATTAGAAAATGTTGATCATATATTGGTTTTCATATTCTAAACTAACAGTCAAATTTTAGAGGCGCTTGTTAGAGCTGCGGCAACAAGTACTCTATAAAAATGATAGCTTGTATGAAAGTTTTCTAGAAGAAATGAAAAAGTGAAGAAATTAAAGTAAGTGCGGGTAAACAAACGGTGGCGGGAGTAACTATGACTCTCTTAAGATCGCCAAATGCCTCGTTATCTTACTTTTAAAATGTGTTGCGACCAATGAAGTGCAAGTATGTAAATTTGCACTGAGGCCGCGCACATATAAAAATGTATGAAAATTAGTTTTAGCTAAGCAAAACTAAGTAAAAATAAGCAAATTTAAGCTTATTAAATCAAATATTAATACATCAAAGTGTTGATATTTGATATAATTCCTAGTAAGACTGTTAGTTAAATTAGAAGATGTTGATCATATAATGGTTTTCATATTCTAAACTAACTGTCAAATTTTAGTATGAGAAAGTTTCTCATACAAGTACTAAGTAGTACATATATGAAAGTTTTAAAATTTTCAAAATACTGTTAAAATGTGTTGCGGCCGCGCACATATAAAAAATAACATGTATGAAAATTTTGACTTCAATGTGTTTCTAAAAAAACTTGTATGTTAACTTTACTCATCATCAAGAAGCAAGCAGATGCTTTTTAAAATATTTTATTAATATAAATTCGATATAAATGAAATTTTTAATTTCATATCATAGAAAAAATATACATTTTATAATAAATGTATATGTTTCATGTAATGGAAATTTAAGTAAATGTATGGTATATAAAAATAATTTTATTACTGAAATACCAAAATGAATAAATATCGTTCTTAAATATACAAGAGAACGAAAATTCTTTATTCAATAAATAATTGTAAAATTAAATACTACAATAAAGTACAAATGAAGCAACAAAAATTTTGTTAGCTGAACTTTATTATATTTGGGCTAATAAAGTCGATATATTTATACAGATGTGTTTTAAGCGACCAATGAAAGTAAGTGAGGTTTTCCTTACCTAGGCCGCTTACACAAAATATATTAGCGAAGCTCATATATATATAACTTGTTCACTTTCATTATTTAAATCGTTGCTTGTACGGTAGTATTATTTACAAAGAGAAAAATGTAAATGAAATATTACAATAATGTACAAATAAAGCAACTAAAATTTTGTTAGTTGAACTTTATTATATTTGGGCTAATAAAGTCGATATATTTATACAGAAGTGTTTTAAGCGACCAATGAAAGTAAGTGAGGT
>NC_090324.1:165227044-165264544 GCF_040869045.1 Eurosta solidaginis
AGTGTATGGAATATCTTAATATCTAGTATGAGAAATTAGCGATTTAAGTCCTTCTTAAATGAGGCCATTTACCCATAGAGGGTGCCAGGCCCGTATAACGTTAATGATTACTAGAAAGATATTTCCAAAGAGTCGTGTTGCTTGATAGTGCAGCACTAAGTGGGTGGTAAACTCCATCTAAAACTAAATATAACCATGAGACCGATAGTAAACAAGTACCGTGAGGGAAAGTTGAAAAGAACTCTGAATAGAGAGTTAAATAGTACGTGAAACTGCTTAGAGGTTAAGCCCGATGAACCTGAATATCCATTATGAAAAATTCATCATTATATATATAATATTAATTTATTAATATTATAAAAATAGTGTGCATTTTTTTCATATAAGGACATTGTAATCTATTAACATATAAATTATTTATCAAAAGATCATTGGCTTTAAGTTTATTTTAATTAATTTGCTTTATAGCTTATTAATATTAAATAAATGCCTAATGATTTGATAAAGTGTTGATAGATTTATTATATATAATGCTAAAATTCATTTATGAATTTTACAATAATTTTAAAATCATTGATTTTAATATTTATTGTATGCATTTATATGATTTACAATGCGAAAGATTCAGGATACCTTCGGGACCCGTCTTGAAACACGGACCAAGGAGTCTAACATATGTGCAAGTCATTGGGTTATTTTATATAAACCTAATGGCATAATTAACTTAACTTAAAATATATGGGATTAATTTTTAGTCTATTTTAATTATAGTCTATTAATTCAATCCCGGGGCGTTCTATATAATTATGTATAATAATAATTTATTATTATTTATACCTCTAATTGGAGCGTACCTTGAGCATATATGCTGTGACCCGAAAGATGGTGAACTATACTTGATCAGGTTGAAGTCAGGGGAAACCCTGATGGAAGACCGAAACAGTTCTGACGTGCAAATCGATTGTCAGAATTGAGTATAGGGGCGAAAGACCAATCGAACCATCTAGTAGCTGGTTCCCTCCGAAGTTTCCCTCAGGATAGCTGGTGCATTTTAAAATTATGTAAAATAATCTTATCTGGTAAAGCGAATGATTAGAGGCCTTAGGGTCGAAACGATCTTAACCTATTCTCAAACTTTAAATGGGTAAGAACCTCACCTTTCTTGATATGAAGGTTGAGGTTATGATATAATGTGCCCAGTGGGCCACTTTTGGTAAGCAGAACTGGCGCTGTGGGATGAACCAAACGTAATGTTACGGTGCCCAAATTAACAACTCATGCAGATACCATGAAAGGCGTTGGTTGCTTAAAACAGCAGGACGGTGGACATGGAAGTCGTAATCCGCTAAGGAGTGTGTAACAACTCACCTGCCGAAGCAACTAGCCCTTAAAATGGATGGCGCTTAAGTTGTATACCTATACATTACCGCTAAAGTAGATGATTTATAATACAATTTCGATTGAATTATAAATTTTGAAACTTTAGTGAGTAGGAGGGTACAATGGTGTGCATAGAAGTGTTTGGCGTAAGCCTGCATGGAGCCGCCATTGGTACAGATCTTGGTGGTAGTAGCAAATAATCGAATGAGACCTTGGAGGACTGAAGTGGAGAAGGGTTTCGTGTGAACAGTGGTTGATCACGAGTTAGTCGGTCCTAATTTCAAGGCGAAAGCCGAAAATTTTCAAGTTTAAATTACAAAAAAAATATATATATATATATATATATATATATATAATAAAATTTAAACACTTGAATAATTTTGAACGAAAGGGAATACGGTTCCAATTCCGTAACCTGTTGAGTATCCGTTTGTTATTAAAAATGGGCCTTGTGCTCATCCTGGCAACAGGAACGACCATAAAGAAGCCGTCGAGAGATATCGGAAGAGTTTTCTTTTCTGTTTTATAGTCGTACTACCATGGAAGTCTTTCGAAGAGAGATATGGTAGATGGACTAGAAGAGCATGACATTTACTGTTGTGTCGATATTTTCTCCTCGGACCTTGAAAATTTATGGTGGGGTCACGCAAACTTCTCAACAGGCCGTACCGATATCCGCAGCTGGTCTCCAAGGTGAAGAGTCTCTAGTCGATAGAATAATGTAGGTAAGGGAAGTCGGCAAATTAGATCCGTAACTTCGGGATAAGGATTGGCTCTGAAGATTGAGATAATCGGGCTTGATTGGGAAGCAATATCATGGTTTTATGTACTCGTTCTGGGTAAATAGAAAACTTCGGTTTTTGTTCCCCGGATAGTAGTTACGTAGCCAATTGTGGAACTTTCTTGCTAAAATTTTTATATTTAAATTGTTATATATTCTTTTTAAATTATAACGATTATCAATTAACAATCAATTCAGAACTGGCACGGACTTGGGGAATCCGACTGTCTAATTAAAACAAAGCATTGTGATGGCCCTAGCGGGTGTTGACACAATGTGATTTCTGCCCAGTGCTCTGAATGTCAAAGTGAAGAAATTCAAGTAAGCGCGGGTAAACGGCGGGAGTAACTATGACTCTCTTAAGGTAGCCAAATGCCTCGTCATCTAATTAGTGACGCGCATGAATGGATTAACGAGATTCCCACTGTCCCTATCTACTATCTAGCGAAACCACAGCCAAGGGAACGGGCTTGGAATAATTAGCGGGGAAAGAAGACCCTGTTGAGCTTGACTCTAGTCTGGCAGTGTAAGGAGACATAAGAGGTGTAGTATAAGTGGGAGATATATAATTTCGGTTATTTATCGTCAATGAAATACCACTACTCTTATTGTTTCCTTACTTACTTGATTAAGTGGAACGTGTATCATTGCCTAGCCATATTAAGGATATATTTATATATCTTATGGTATTGGGTTTTGATGCAAGCTTCTTGATCAAAGTACCACGAGTTTGTTATATAATTGTAAACATATTTTAATGAGAAATGATAACATTTTTCGATGTTATTATCATAATTAAAATTTGGTATAACTCCAACACTCAGGTATGATCCAATTCAAGGACATTGCCAGGTGGGGAGTTTGACTGGGGCGGTACATCTCTCAAATAATAACGGAGGTGTCCCAAGGCCAGCTCAGTGCGGACAGAAACCACACATAGAGCAAAAGGGCAAATGCTGACTTGATCTCGGTGTTCAGTACGCACAGAGACAGCAAAAGCTCGGCCTATCGATCCTTTTGGTTTAAAGAGTTTTTAATAAGAGGTGTCAGAAAAGTTACCACAGGGATAACTGACTTGTGGCAGCCAAGCGTTCATAGCGACGTTGCTTTTTGATCCTTCGATATCGGCTCTTCCTATCATTGTGAAGCAAAATTCACCAAGCGTTGGATTGTTCACCCATTCAAGGGAACGTGAGCTGGGTTTAGACCGTCGTGAGACAGGTTAGTTTTACCCTACTAATGACAAAATATTATTGCGACAGCATTCCTGCGTAGTACGAGAGGAACCGCAGGTACGGACCAATGGTACAATACTTGTTCGAGCGAACAGTGGTATGATGCTACGTCCGTTGGATTATGCCTGAACGCCTCTAAGGTTGTATCCGTGCTGGACTGCAATGATAAATATGGGGCAAATTGCATTGTATGGCTTCTCTAAATCATTTAAAGTTTATAAATTTAATTTATAAACGACAAAATGAATATATGTGATGCCAATGTTATTTATAACATAGCAAATGCGGGAGGATTCAAATATCACCCGTATGCCGCGCTAGTTATATATAAAAACATTATTTAATACAATGACAATGCCTAGAATCAATTGTAAACGACTTTGGTAACGGGCAAGGTGTTGTAAGTGGTAGAGCAGCTGCCATACTGCGATCCACTGAAGCTTAACCTTTGCTTGATGATTCGAAAACAATTTATTGGAATTAATTTTCCAATTTATTATTGTTTTGATGTAATCATCTTATAAAAATATGCATATTTAAAATATGCAATATAAAGAGAGGCGCTTGTTTAGGGGCCAAGTCCTCTATAAAAATGATGAAAAAGCAAATATTGTAATCTACTACAATAAAGTACAAATAAAGCAACAAAAATTTTGTTAGTTGAACTTTATTATATTTGGGCTAATAAAGTCGATATATTTATACAGATGTGTTTTAAGCGACCAATGAAAGTAAGTGAGGTTTTCCTTACCTAGGCCGCTTACACAAAATATATTAGCGAAGTTCATATATATATAACTTGTTCACTTTCATTATTTAAATTGTTGCTTGTACGGTAGTATTATTTACAAAGAGAAAAATGTAAATGAAATATTACAATAATGTACAAATAAAGCAACTAAAATTTTGTTAGTTGAACTTTATTATATTTGGGCTAATAAAGTCGATATATTTATACAGATGTGTTTTAAGCGACCAATGAAAGTAAGTGAGGTTTTCCTTACCTAGGCCGCTTACACAAAATATATTAGCGAAGCTCATATATATATAACTTGTTCACTTTCATTATTTAAATTGTTGCTTGTACGGTAGTATTATTTACAAAGAGAAATATGTAAATGAAATATTATAATAATGTACAAATAAAGCAACTAAAATTTTGTTAGTTGAACTTTATTATATTTGGGCTAATAAAGTCGATATATTTATACAGATGTGTTTTAAGCGACCAATGAAAGTAAGTGAGGTTTTCCTTACCTAGGCCGCTTACACAAAATATATTAGCGAAGCTCATATATATATAACTTGCTCACTTTCATTATTTAAATTGTTGCTTGTACGGTAGTATTATTTACAAAGAGAAAAATGATTCGAAAACAATTTATTGGAATTAATTTTCCAATTTATTATTGTTTTGATGTAATCATCTTATAAAAATATGCATATTTAAAATATGCAATATAAAGAGAGGCGCTTGTTTAGGGGCCAAGTCCTCTATAAAAATGATGAAAAAGCAAATATTGTAATCTATTACAATAAAGTACAAATAAAGCAACAAAAATTTTGTTAGTTGAACTTTATTATATTTGGGCTAATAAAGTCGATATATTTATACAGATGTGTTTTAAGCGACCAATGAAAGTAAGTGAGGTTTTCCTTACCTAGGCCGCTTACACAAAATATATTAGCGAAGTTCATATATATATAACTTGTTCACTTTCATTATTTAAATTGTTGCTTGTACGGTAGTATTATTTACAAAGAGAAAAATGTAAATGAAATATTACAATAATGTACAAATAAAGCAACTAAAATTTTGTTAGTTGAACTTTATTATATTTGGGCTAATAAAGTCGATATATTTATACAGATGTGTTTTAAGCGACCAATGAAAGTAAGTGAGGTTTTCCTTACCTAGGCCGCTTACACAAAATATATTAGCGAAGCTCATATATATATAACTTGTTCACTTTCATTATTTAAATTGTTGCTTGTACGGTAGTATTATTTACAAAGAGAAATATGTAAATGAAATATTATAATAATGTACAAATAAAGCAACTAAAATTTTGTTAGTTGAACTTTATTATATTTGGGCTAATAAAGTCGATATATTTATACAGATGTGTTTTAAGCGACCAATGAAAGTAAGTGAGGTTTTCCTTACCTAGGCCGCTTACACAAAATATATTAGCGAAGCTCATATATATATAACTTGCTCACTTTCATTATTTAAATTGTTGCTTGTACGGTAGTATTATTTACAAAGAGAAAAATGTAAATGAAATATTACAATGAAGCACAGCACAAATAAAGCAACAAAAATTTTGTTAGCTGAACTTTATTATATTTGGGCTAATAAAGTCGATATATTTATACAGATGTGTTTTAAGCGACCAATGAAAGTAAGTGAGGTTTTCCTTACCTAGGCCGCTTACACAAAATATATTAGCGAAGCTCATATATATATAACTTGTTCACTTTCATTATTTAAATTGTTTGCATATGCAGAGTAATATTATTTACATTAAACACAAAAAATATAATTTTTATTATATTTTTTAAATATAATTCTGGTTGATCCTGCCAGTAGTTATATGCTTGCCTCAAAGATTAAGCCATGCATGTCTAAGTACACACGAATTAAAAGTGAAACCGCAAAAGGCATCAGTTATGGTTCCATAGATCGATCATTAACAGTTAGTTGGATAACTGTGGTAATTCTAGAGCTAATACATGCAATAATATAAACACGGACCTTATGGAACGTGTGCTTTTATTAGACTAAAACCAAGCGATCTTTATAGATTGTTATATTGGTTGAACTCTAGATAAACATGCAGATCGTATGGTCATCTACAACTAAAAACTTTAAATGGGTAAGAACCTCACCTTTTTTGATATGAAGGTTGAAGTTATATGATATAAGGTGCCCAGTGGGCGACTTTTGGTAAGCAGAACTGGCGCTGTGGGATAAACCGAACGTAATGTTACGGTGTCCAAATTAAAGTAAGCGCGGGTAAACGGTGGCGGGAGTAATTATGACTCCCTTAAGATCGCCAAATGCCTCGTTAACTAACTTTTAAAATGTGTTGCGACTAACGAAGTGCAAACTAGCATTGCACTGAGGCCGCGCACATATAAAAATGTATGAAAATTATATATAAAGAGGCGTTTGTTAGGTGCGACAAATCCTCTATAAAAACTAAGAACGAAAGTTAGAGCTAGCGATTGGGTGTAGCTACGGCTCTCTCAGTCGCTTCCCGGGAAACCAAAGCTTTTGGACTCCGGGGGAAGTATGGTTGCAAAGCTGAAACTTAAAGGAATTGACGGGAGGGCACTATCAGGAGTGGAGCCTGCGGCATAATTTGACTCAACACAAGAAAACTTAACAGGTCCGAACATAACATATATATATGAAAGTATATATATGAAAGTTTTAAAAGTTTCAAAATACTTTTGTAATGTGTTGCGACTAACGAAGTGCAAACTAGCATTGCACTGAGGCCGCGCACATATAAAAATGTATGAAAATTATATTATAAATACAAGTACTTGTATGAAACTTTTTTCTACTTGTATGAAACTTTGTACTTGTATGGAAGTTTGTACTTGTATGAAACTTTTTTCTACTTGTATGAAACTTTGTACTTGTATGGAAGTTTGTACTTGTATGAAACTTTTTTCTACTTGTATGAAACTTTGTACTTGTATGGAAGTTTGTACTTGTATGAAAGTTTCTACTTGTATGAAACTTTGTACTTGTATGGAAGTTTGTACTTGTATGAAAGTTTCTACTTGTATGAAACTTTGTACTTGTATGGAAGTTTGTACTTGTATGAAAGTTTCTACTTGTATGAAACTTTGTACTTGTATGAAAGTTTGTATCTTGTACTTGTATGAAAGTTTGTATCTTCATACATTTTTCGTCATGTGAGGTGAGCGGGTCAGAAAACAATTTTAAGAAACGTATGAAAACTTTGGTCAGCCATATAAAACCACTAAGCGTAGCTAACAGACGCTGACAAAGTTTCATACAAGTACTAACATCTACTTATATGAAAGTTTTGAAATTTTTAAAATACTTCAAAAATGTGTTGCTGCTATCGAAATGCAAGCTAAAAACACTTAAACGTATGAAAACTTTGGTCAGCCATACAAAACCACTAAGCGTAGCTAACAGACACTGACAAAGTTTCATACAAGTACTAACATCTACTTATATGAAAGTTTTGAAATTTTCAAAATACTTAAAAAATGTGTTGCTGCTAAAGAAGTGCAAGCTAAAAACACTTAAACGTATGAAAACTTTGGTCAGCCATACAAAACCACTAAGCGAAGCTAACAGACACTGACAAAGTTTCATACAAGTACTAACATCTACTTATATGAAAGTTTTGAAATTTTCAAAATACTTAAAAAATATGTTGCTGCTAACGAAATGCAAGCTAAAAACACTTAAACGTATGAAAACTTTGGTCAGCCATATAAAACCACTAAGCGTAGCTAACAGACACTGACAAAGTTTCATACAAGTACTAACATCTACTTATATGAGAGTTTTGAAATTTTCAAAACTATGAAAACTTTGGTCAGCCATACAAAACCACTAAGCGAAGCTAACAGACACTGACAAAGTTTCATACAAGTACTAACATCTACTTATATGAAAGTTTTGAAATTTTCAAAATACTTAAAAAATATGTTGCTGCTAACGAAATGCAAGCTAAAAACACTTAAACGTATGAAAACTTTGGTCAGCCATACAAAACCACTAAGCGTAGCTAACAGACACTGACAAAGTTTCATACAAGTACTAACATCTACTTATATGAGAGTTTTGAAATTTTCAAAATACTTAAAAAATGTGTTGCTGCTAACGAAATGCAAGCTAAAAACACTTAAACGTATGAAAACTTTGGTCAGCCATACAAAACCACTAAGCGAAGCTAACAGACACTGACAAAGTTTCATACAAGTACTAACATCTACTTATATGAAAGTTTTGAAATTTTCAAAATACTTAAAAAATGTGTTGCTTCTAACGAAGTGCAAGCTAAAAACACTTAAACGTATGAAAACTTTGGTCAGCCATACAAAACCACTAAGCGAAGCTAACAGACACTGACAAAGTTTCATACAAGTACTAACATCTACTTATATGAAAGTTTTGAAATTTTCAAAATACTTAAAAAATGTGTTGCTGCTAACGAAATGCAAGCTAAAAACACTTAAACGTATGAAAACTTTGGTCAGCCATACAAAACCACTAAGCGAAGCTAACAAACACTGACAAAGTTTCATACAAGTACAAACTTCCATACAAGTACAGTTTGTACTTGTATGAAAGTTTTTACTTGTATGAAACTTTGTACTTGTTTGGAAGTTTGTACTTGTGAAAGTACTGAAAAGTTTCTACTTGTATGAAAGTTTGTATCTTGTAGTTGTATGAAAGTTTGTATCTTCATACATTTTTCGTGATGTGAGGTGAGCGAGTCAGAAAACAATTTTAATAAACGTATGTAAACTTTGGTCAGCCATACAAAACCACTAAGCGTAGCTAACAGACACTGACAAAGTTTCATACAAGTACTAACGTCTACTTATATGAAAGTTTTGAAATTTTCAAAATACTTAAAAAATGTGTTGCTGCTAACGAAATGCAAGCTAAAAACACTTAAACGTATGAAAACTTTGGTCAGCCATACAAAACCACTAAGCGAAGCTAACAGACACTGACAAAGTTTCATACAAGTACTAACATCTACTTATATGAAAGTTTTGAAATTTTCAAAATACTTAAAAAATGTGTTGCTGCTAACGAAATGCAAGCTAAAAACACTTAAACGTATGAAAACTTTGGTCAGCCATACAAAACCACTAAGCGAAGCTAACAGACACTGACAAAGTTTCATACAAGTACTAACATCTATTTATATGAAAGTTTTGAAATTTTCAAAATACTTCAAAAATGTGTTGCTACTATCGAAATGCAAGCTAAAAACACTTAAACGTATGAAAACTTTGGTCAGCCATACAAAACCACTAAGCGAAGCTAACAGACACTGACAAAGTTTCATACAAGTACTAACATCTACTTATATGAAAGTTTTGAAATTTTCAAAATACTTAAAAAATGTGTTGCTGCTAACGAAATGCAAGCTAAAAACACTTAAACGTATGAAAACTTTGGTCAGCCATACAAAACCACTAAGCGAAGCTAACAGACACTGACAAAGTTTCATACAAGTACTAACATCTACTTATATGAAAGTTTTGAAATTTTCAAAATACTTAAAAAATGTGTTGCTGCTAACGAAATGCAAGCTAAAAACACTTAAACGTATGAAAACTTTGGTCAGCCATACAAAACCACTAAGCGAAGCTAACAGACACTGACAAAGTTTCATACAAGTACTAACATCTACTTATATGAAAGTTTTGAAATTTTCAAAATACTTAAAAAATGTGTTGCTGCTAACGAAATGCAAGCTAAAAACACTTAAACGTATGAAAACTTTGGTCAGCCATACAAAACCACTAAGCGTAGCTAACAGACACTGACAAAGTTTCATACAAGTACTAACATCTACTTATATGAAAGTTTTGAAATTTTCAAAATACTTAAAAAATGTGTTGCTGCTAACGAAATGCAAGCTAAAAACACTTAAACGTATGAAAACTTTGGTCAGCCATACAAAACCACTAAGCGAAGCTAACAGACACTGACAAAGTTTCATACAAGTACTAACATCTACTTATATGAAAGTTTAGAAATTTTCAAAATACTTAAAAAATGTGTTGCTGCTAACGAAATGCAAGCTAAAAACAATATGGAACATTTGGAAGTATGAAACTTTTTAATACGTTGTTGTTGTTGTTGTTGTTGTTGTTGGTTTTGGTGTTGTTGTTGTTGTTATATTGAACATTTTTATTAATATAAGTACAAAGGAAAATCTTCATATAAGTATAAAAATATTAAATTATTACCTTACTTGTATGAAACTTTTTAATACGTTGTTGTTGTTGTTGTTGTTGTTGTTGTTGTTGGTGTTGTTGTTGTGGTTGTTGTTATATTGAACATTTTTATTAATATAAGTACAAAGGAAAATCTTCATATAAGTATAAAAATATTAAATTATTACCTTACTTGTATGAAACTTTTTAATACGTTGTTGTTGTTGTTGTTGTTGTTGTTGTTGTTGTTGTTGTTCTTGTTGTTGTTGTTGTTGTTGATGGTGTTGTTGTTGTTGTTGTTGTTATATTGAACATTTTTATTAATATAAGTACAAAGGAAAATCTTCATATAAGTATAAAAATATTAAATTATTACCTCACTTGACAGAAAATATATGAAAAATTCAATATGGACAATTTATCATATTTTCGATGATATTGCCTAGTTAGTTTACTAAAGAAACCAACATGGTATTATTGGTAAAAATTCAACACATTATAAAACTTGTATTTTTCATACATTTTTGGTCATGTGAGGGTTTCCAAGCGTACTTGTATGAAACTTTTGTACTTGTATGAAACTTTTTCTACTTGTATGAAACTTTGTACTTGTATGGAACTTTTTCTACTTGTATGAAACTTTGTACTTGTATGGAAGTTTGTACTTGTATGAAACTTTTCTCTACTTGTATGAAACTTTGTACTTGTATGGAAGTTTGTACTTGTATGAAACTTTTTTCTACTTGTATGAAACTTTTTTCTACTTGTATGAAACTTTGTACTTGTATGGAAGTTTGTACTTGTATGAAACTTTTTCTACTTGTATGAAACTTTGTACTTGTATGGAAGTTTTTACTTGTATGAAACTTTTTTCTACTTGTATGAAACTTTGTACTGGTTGGAAATTTGTACTTGTATGAAACTTTTTTCTACTTGTATGAAACTTTTTTCTACTTGTTAATAAAAATGTTCAATATAACAACAACAACAACACCAAAACCAACAACAACACCAACAACAACAACAACAACAACAACGTATTAAAAAGTTTCATACTTCCAACAAGTAGAAAGTTTCATACAAGTAGAAACTTTCATACAAGTACAAAGTTTCATACAAGTAGAAACTTTCATACAAGTGAACTTGTATGAAACTTTTTTCTACTTGTATGAAACTTTGTACTTGTATGGAAGTTTGTACTTGTATGAAAGTTTCTACTTGTATGAAACTTTGTACTTGTATGAAAGTTTGTATCTTGTACTTGTATGAAAGTTTGTATCTTCATACATTTTTCGTCATGTGAGGTGAGCGGGTCAGAAAACAATTTTAAGGAACGTATGAAAACTTTGGTCAGCCATACAAAACCACTAAGCGTAGCTACCAGACACTGACAAAGTTTCATACTAGTACTGACATCTACTTATATGAAAGTTTTGAAATTTTCAAAATACTTAAAAAATGTGTTGCTACTAATGAAATGCAAGCTAAAAACACTTAAACGTATGAAAACTTTGGTCAGCCATACAAAACCACTAAGCGAAGCTAACAGGCACTGACAAAGTTTCATACAAGTACTAACATCTACTTATATGAAAGTTTTGAAATTTTCAAAATACTTAAAAAATGTGTTGCTGCTAACTAAATGCAAGCTAAAAACACTTAAACGTATGAAAACTTTGGTCAGCCATACAAAACCACTAAGCGAAGCTAACAGGCACTGACAAAGTTTCATACAAGTACTAACATCTACTTATATGAAAGTTTTGAAATTTTCAAAATACTTAAAAAATGTGTTGCTACTATCGAAATGCAAGCTAAAAACACTTAAACGTATGAAAACTTTGGTCAGCCATACAAAACCACTAAGCGAAGCTAACAGACACTGACAAAGTTTCATACAAGTACTTACATCTACTTATATGAAAGTTTTGAAATTTTCAAAATACTTAAAAAATGTGTTGCTGCTAACGAAATGCAAGCTAAAAACACTTAAACGTATGAAAACTTTGGTGAGCCATACAAAACCACTAAGCGATGCTAACAGACACTGACAAAGTTTCATACAAGTACTAACATCTACTTATATGAAAGTTTTGAAATTTTCAAAATACTTCAAAAATGTGTTGCTACTATCGAAATGCAAGCTAAAAACACTTAAACGTATGAAAACTTTGGTCAGCCATACAAAACCACTAAGCGAAGCTAACAGGCACTGACAAAGTTTCATACAAGTACTAACATCTACTTATATGAAAGTTTTGAAATTTTCAAAATACTTAAAAAATGTGTTGCTGCTAACGAAATGCAAGCTAAAAACACTTAAACGTATGAAAACTTTTGTCAGCCATACAAAACCACTAAGCGTAGCTAACAGACACTGACAAAGTTTCATACAAGTACTAACATCTACTTATATGAAAGTTTTGAAATTTTCAAAATACTTAAAAAAATGTGTTGCTGCTAACGAAATGCAAGCTAAAAACACTTAAACGTATGAAAACTTTGGTCAGCCCATACAAAACCACTAAGCGAAGCTAACAGACACTGACAAAGTTTCATACAAGTACTAACATCTACTTATATGAAAGTTTTGAAATTTTCAAAATACTTAAAAAATGTGTTGCTGCTAACGAAATGCAAGCTAAAAACACTTAAACGTATGAAAACTTTGGTCAGCCATACAAAACCACTAAGCGAAGCTAACAGACACTGACAAAGTTTCATACAAGTACTGACATCTACTTATATGAAAGTTTTGAAATTTTCAAAATACTTAAAAAATGTGTTGCTACTATCGAAATGCAAGCTAAAAACACTTAAACGTATGAAAACTTTGGTCAGCCATACAAAACCATTAAGCGAAGCTAACAGACACTGACAAAGTTTCATACAAGTACTAACATCTACTTATATGAAAGTTTTGAAATTTTCAAAATACTTAAAAAATGTGTTGCTGCTAACGAAATGCAAGCTAAAAACACTTAAACGTATGAAAACTTTGGTCAGCCATACAAAACCACTAAGCGAAGCTAAAAGACACTGACAAAGTTTCATACAAGTACTAACATCTACTTATATGAAAGTTTTGAAATTTTCAAAATACTTAAAAAATGTGTTGCTGCTAACGAAATGCAAGCTAAAAACACTTAAACGTATGAAAACTTTGGTCAGCCATACAAAACCACTAAGCGTAGCTAACAGACACTGACAAAGTTTCATACAAGTACTAACATCTACTTATATGAAAGTTTTGAAATTTTCAAAATACTTAAAAAATGTGTTGCTGCTAACGAAATGCAAGATAAAAACACTTAAACGTATGAAAACTTTGGTCAGCCATACAAAACCACTAAGCGAAGCTAACAGGCACTGACAAAGTTTCATACAAGTACTAACATCTACTTATATGAAAGTTTTGAAATTTTCAAAATACTTAAAAAATATGTTGCTGCTAACGAAATGCAAGCTAAAAACACTTAAACGTATGAAAACTTTGGTCATCCATACAAAACCACTAAGCGTAGCTAACAGACACTGACAAAGTTTCATACAAGTACTAACATCTACTTATATGAAAGTTTTGAAATTTTCAAAATACTTAAAAAATGTGTTGCTGCTAACTAAATGCAAGCTAAAAACACTTAAACGTATGAAAACTTTGGTCAGCCATACAAAACCACTAAGCGAAGCTAACAGACACTGACAAAGTTTCATACAAGTACTAACATCTACTTATATGAAAGTTTTGAAATTTTCAAAATACTTAAAAAATATGTTGCTGCTAACGAAATGCAAGCTAAAAACACTTAAACGTATGAAAACTTTGGTCAGCCATACAAAACCACTAAGCGAAGCTAACAAACACTGACAAAGTTTCATACAAGTACAAACTTCCATACAAGTACAGTTTGTACTTGTATGAAAGTTTCTACTTGTATGAAACTTTGTACTTGTTTGGAAGTTTGTATTTGTATGAAAGTTTCTACTTGTATGAAACTTTGTACTTGTATGAAAGTTTGTATCTTGTACTTGTATGGAAGTTTGTATCTTCATACATTTTTCGTCATGTGAGGTGAGCGGGTCAGAAAACAATTTTAAGGAACGTATGAAAACTTTGGTCAGCCATACAAAACCACTAAGCGTAGCTACCAGACACTGACAAAGTTTCATACTAGTACTGACATCTACTTATATGAAAGTTTTGAAATTTTCAAAATACTTAAAAAATGTGTTGCTACTAATGAAATGCAAGCTAAAAACACTTAAACGTATGAAAACTTTGGTCAGCCATACAAAACCACTAAGCGAAGCCAACAAGCACTGACAAAGTTTCATACAAGTACTAACATCTACTTATATGAAAGTTTTGAAATTTTCAAAATACTTAAAAAATGTGTTGCTGCTAACGAAATGCAAGCTAAAAACACTTAAACGTATGAAAACTTTGGTCAGCCATACAAAACCACTAAGCGAAGCTAACAGACACTGACAAAGTTTCATACAAGTACTAACATCTACTTATATGAAAGTTTTGAAATTTTCAAAGTACTTAAAAAATGTGTTGCTGCTAACGAAATGCAAGCTAAAAACACTTAAACGTATGAAAACTTTGGTCAGCCATACAAAACCACTAAGCGAAGCTAACAGACACTGACAAAGTTTCATACAAGTACTAACATCTAATTATATGAAAGTTTTGAAATTTTCAAAGTACTTAAAAAATGTGTTGCTGCTAACGAAATACAAGCTAAAAACACTTAAACGTATGAAAACTTTGGTCAGCCATACAAAACTACTAAGCGAAGCTAAAAGACACTGACAAAGTTTCATACAAGTACTAACATCTACTTATATGAAAGTTTTGAAATTTTCAAAATACTTAAAAAATGTGTTGCTGCTAACGAAATGCAAGCTAAAGACACTTAAACGTATGAAAACTTTGGTCAGCCATACAAAACCACTAAGCGTAGCTAACAGGCACTGACAAAGTTTCATACAAGTACTAACATCTACTTATATGAAAGTTTTGAAATTTTCAAAATACTTAAAAAATGTGTTGCTGCTAACGAAATGCAAGCTAAAAACACTTAAACGTATGAAAACTTTGGTCAGCCATACAAAACCACTAAGCGTAGCTAACAGACACTGACAAAGTTTCATACAAGTACTAACATCTACTTATATGAAAGTTTTGAAATTTTCAAAATACTTAAAAAATGTGTTGCTGCTAACGAAATGCAAGCTAAAAACACTTAAACGTATGAAAACTTTGGTCAGCCATACAAAACCACTAAGCGAAGCTAAAAGACACTAACAAAGTTTCATACAAGTACAAACTTCCATACAAGTACAGTTTGTACTTGTATGAAAGTTTCTACTTGTATGAAACTTTGTACTTGTTTGGAAGTTTGTATTTGTATGAAAGTTTCTACTTGTATGAAACTTTGTACTTGTATGAAAGTTTGTATCTTGTACTTGTATGAAAGTTTGTATCTTCATACATTTTTCGCCATGTGAGGTGAGCGAGTCAGAAAACAATTTTAGGTAATGTATGAAAACTTTGGTCAGCCATACAAAACCACTAAGCATAGCTAACTGGCACTGACAAAGTTTCATACAAGTACCAACATCTACTTATATGAAAGTTTTGAAATTTTCAAAATACTTAAAAAATGTGTTGCTGCTAACGAAATGCAAGCTAAAAACACTTAAACGTATGAAAACTTTGGTCAGCCATACAAAACCACTAAGCGAAGCTAACAGACACTGACAAAGTTTCATACAAGTACTAACATCTACTTATATGAAAGTTTTGAAATTTTCGAAATACTTCAAAAATGTGTTTCTACTATCGAAATGCAAGGTAAAAACAATTAAACGTATGAAAACTTTGTGTTGCGACTAACGAAGTGCAAACTAGCATTGCACTGAGGCCGCGCACATATAAAAAATGTATGAAAATTAGTTTTAGCTAAGCAAAACTAAGTAAAAATAAGCAAATTTAAGCTTATTAACTCAAATATTAATACATCAAAGTGTTGATATTTGATATAATTCCTAGTAAGACTGTTAGTTAAATTAGAAGATGTTGATCATATAATGGTTTTCATATTCTAAACTAACAGTCAAAATTTTAGTATGAGAAAATTTCTCATACGAAAAATGTGTTGCGACCAATGAAGTGCAAGGAGGTAACATTGCACTGAGGCCGCACACATATAAAAATGTATGAAAATTAGTTTTAGCTAAGCAAAACTAAGTAAAAATAAGCAAATTTAAGCTTATTAACTCAAATATTAATACATCAAGTGTTGATATTTGATATAATTCCTAGTAAGACTGTTAGTTAAATTAGAAAATGTTGATCATATATTGGTTTTCATATTCTAAACTAACTGTCAAATTTTAGTATGAGAAAGTTTCTCATACAAGTACTAATTAGTACATATATGAAAGTTTTAAAATTATCAAAATACTATTAAAATGTGTTGCGGCCGCGCACATATAAAAAATAACATGTATGAAAATTTTGACTTCAATGTGTTTCTAAAAAAAACTTGTATGTTAACTTTACTCATCATCAAGAAGCAAGCAGATGCTTTTTAAAATATTTTATTAATTAAATTTCCTAGAAGAATTAAGTTTACTGAAAGAATTGCAAAAGTGAAGAAATTAAAGTAAGTGCGGGTAAACAAACGGTGGCGGGAGTAACTATGACTCTCTTAAGATCGCCAAATGCCTCGTCATCTTACTTTTAAAATGTGTTGCGACCAATGAAGTGCAAGTAGGTAACATTGCACTGAGGCCGCGCACATATAAAAATGTATGAAAATTAGTTTTAGCTAAGCAAAACTAAGTAAAAATAAGCAAATTTAAGCTTATTAAATCAAATATTAATACATCAAAGTGTTGATATTTGATATAATTCCTAGTAAGACTGTTAGTTAAATTAGAAGATGTTGATCATATAATGGTTTTCATATTCTAAACTAACAGTCAAATTTTAGTATGAGAAAATTTCTCATACGAAAAATGTGTTGCGACCAATGAAGTGCAAGAAGGTAACATTGCACTGAGGCCGCACACATATAAAAATGTATGAAAATTAGTTTTAGCTAAGCAAAACTAAGTAAAAATAAGCAAATTTAAGCTTATTAAATTAAATATTAATACATCAAAGTGTTGATATTTGATATAATTCCTAGTAAGACTGTTAGTTAAATTAGAATATGTTGATCATATAATGGTTTTCATATTCTAAACTAACAGTCAAATTTTAGAGGCGCTTGTTAGAGCTGCGGCAACAAGTACTCTATAAAAATGATGCTTGTATGAAAGTTTCCTAGAAGAAATGAAAAAGTGAAGAAATTAAAGTAGGTGCGGGTAAACAAACGGTGGCGGGAGTAACTATGACTCTCTTAAGATCGCCAAATGCCTCGTCATCTTACTTTTAAAATGTGTTGCGACCAATGAAGTGCAAGTAGGTAACATTGCACTGAGGCCGCGCACATATAAAAATGTATGAAAATTAGTTTTAGCTAAGCAAAACTAAGTAAAAGTAAGCAAATTTAAGCTTATTAAATCAAATATTAATACATCAAAGTGTTGATATTTGATATAATTCCTAGTAAGACTGTTAGTTAAATTAGAAGATGTTGATCATATAATGTTTTTCATATTCTAAACTAACAGTGAAATATTAGTATGAGAAAATTTCTCATACGAAAAATGTGTTGCGACCAATGAAGTGCAAGGAGGTAACATTGCACTGAGGCCGCACACATATAAAAATGTATGAAAATTAGTTTTAGCTAAGCAAAACTAAGTAAAAATAAGCAAATTTAAGCTTATTAACTCAAATATTAATACATCAAGTGTTGATATTTGATATAATTCCTAGTAAGACTGTTAGTTAAATTAGAAAATGTTGATCATATATTGGTTTTCATATTCTAAACTAACAGTCAAATTTTAGAGGCGCTTGTTAGAGCTGCGGCAACAAGTACTCTATAAAAATGATAGCTTGTATGAAAGTTTTCTAGAAGAAATGAAAAAGTGAAGAAATTAAAGTAAGTGCGGGTAAACAAACGGTGGCGGGAGTAACTATGACTCTCTTAAGATCGCCAAATGCCTCGTTATCTTACTTTTAAAATGTGTTGCGACCAATGAAGTGCAAGTATGTAAATTTGCACTGAGGCCGCGCACATATAAAAATGTATGAAAATTAGTTTTAGCTAAGCAAAACTAAGTAAAAATAAGCAAATTTAAGCTTATTAAATCAAATATTAATACATCAAAGTGTTGATATTTGATATAATTCCTAGTAAGACTGTTAGTTAAATTAGAAGATGTTGATCATATAATGGTTTTCATATTCTAAACTAACTGTCAAATTTTAGTATGAGAAAGTTTCTCATACAAGTACTAAGTAGTACATATATGAAAGTTTTAAAATTTTCAAAATACTGTTAAAATGTGTTGCGGCCGCGCACATATAAAAAATAACATGTATGAAAATTTTGACTTCAATGTGTTTCTAAAAAAACTTGTATGTTAACTTTACTCATCATCAAGAAGCAAGCAGATGCTTTTTAAAATATTTTATTAATATAAATTCGATATAAATGAAATTTTTAATTTCATATCATAGAAAAAATATACATTTTATAATAAATGTATATGTTTCATGTAATGGAAATTTAAGTAAATGTATGGTATATAAAAATAATTTTATTACTGAAATACCAAAATGAATAAATATCGTTCTTAAATATACAAGAGAACGAAAATTCTTTATTCAATAAATAATTGTAAAATTAAATACTACAATAAAGTACAAATGAAGCAACTAAAATTTTGTTAGTTGAACTTTATTATATTTGGGCTAATAAAGTCGATATATTTATACAGATGTGTTTTAAGCGACCAATGAAAGTAAGTGAGGTTTTCCTTACCTAGGCCGCTTACACAAAATATATTAGCGAAGCTCATATATATATAACTTGTTCACTTTCATTATTTAAATCGTTGCTTGTACGGTAGTATAATTTACAAAGAGAAAAATGTAAATGAAATATTACAATAATGTACAAATAAAGCAACTAAAATTTTGTTAGTTGAACTTTATTATATTTGGGCTAATAAAGTCGATATATTTATACAGATGTGTTTTAAGCGACCAATGAAAGTAAGTGAGGTTTTCCTTACCTAGGCCGCTTACACAAAATATATTAGCGAAGTTCATATATATATAACTTGTTCACTTTCGTTATTTAAATTGTTGCTTGTACGGTAGTATTATTTACAAAGAGAAAAATGTAAATGAAATATTACAATAATGTACAAATAAAGCAACTAAAATTTTGTTAGTTGAACTTTATTATATTTGGGCTAATAAAGTCGATATATTTATACAGATGTGTTTTAAGCGACCAATGAAAGTAAGTGAGGTTTTCCTTACCTAGGCCGCTTACACAAAATATATTAGCGAAGTTCATATATATATAACTTGTTCACTTTCATTATTTAAATTGTTGCTTGTACGGTAGTATTATTTACAAAGAGAAAAATGTAAATGAAATATTACAATAATGTACAAATAAAGCAACTAAAATTTTGTTAGTTGAACTTTATTATATTTGGGCTAATAAAGTCGATATATTTATACAGATGTGTTTTAAGCGACCAATGAAAGTAAGTGAGGTTTTCCTTACCTAGGCCGCTTACACAAAATATATTAGCGAAGTTCATATATATATAACTTGTTCACTTTCATTATTTAAATTGTTGCTTGTACGGTAGTATTATTTACAAAGAGAAAAATGTAAATGAAATATTACAATAATGTACAAATAAAGCAACTAAAATTTTGTTAGTTGAACTTTATTATATTTGGGCTAATAAAGTCGATATATTTATACAGATGTGTTTTAAGCGACCAATGAAAGTAAGTGAGGTTTTCCTTACCTAGGCCGCTTACACAAAATATATTAGCGAAGCTCATATATATATAACTTGTTCACTTTCATTATTTAAATTGTTGCTTGTACGGTAGTATTATTTACAAAGAGAAAAATGTAAATGAAATATTACAATGAAGCACAGCACAAATAAAGCAACAAAAATTTTGTTAGCTGAACTTTATTATATTTGGGCTAATAAAGTCGATATATTTATACAGATGTGTTTTAAGCGACCAATGAAAGTAAGTGAGGTTTTCCTTACCTAGGCCGCTTACACAAAATATATTAGCGAAGCTCATATATATATAACTTGTTCACTTTCATTATTTAAATTGTTTGCATATGCAGAGTAATATTATTTACATTAAACACAAAAAATATAATTTTTATTATATTTTTTAAATATAATTCTGGTTGATCCTGCCAGTAGTTATATGCTTGCCTCAAAGATTAAGCCATGCATGTCTAAGTACACACGAATTAAAAGTGAAACCGCAAAAGGCATCAGTTATGGTTCCATAGATCGATCATTAACAGTTAGTTGGATAACTGTGGTAATTCTAGAGCTAATACATGCAATAATATAAACACGGACCTTATGGAACGTGTGCTTTTATTAGACTAAAACCAAGCGATCTTTATAGATTGTTATATTGGTTGAACTCTAGATAAACATGCAGATCGTATGGTCATCTACAACTAAAAACTTTAAATGGGTAAGAACCTCACCTTTTTTGATATGAAGGTTGAAGTTATATGATATAATGTGCCCAGTGGGCGACTTTTGGTAAGCAGAACTGGCGCTGTGGGATGAACCGAACGTAATGTTACGGTGTCCAAATTAAAGTAAGCGCGGGTAAACGGTGGCGGGAGTAATTATGACTCCCTTAAGATCGCCAAATGCCTCGTTAACTAACTTTTAAAATGTGTTGCGACTAACGAAGTGCAAACTAGCATTGCACTGAGGCCGCGCACATATAAAAATGTATGAAAATTATATATAAAGAGGCGTTTGTTAGGTGCGACAAATCCTCTATAAAAACTAAGAACGAAAGTTAGAGCTAGCGATTGGGTGTAGCTACGGCTCTCTCAGTCGCTTCCCGGGAAACCAAAGCTTTTGGACTCCGGGGGAAGTATGGTTGCAAAGCTGAAACTTAAAGGAATTGACGGAAGGGCACTATCAGGAGTGGAGCCTGCGGCATAATTTGACTCAACACAAGAAAACTTAACAGGTCCGAACATAACATATATATATGAAAGTATATATATGAAAGTTTTAAAAGTTTCAAAATACTTTTGTAATGTGTTGCGACTAACGAAGTGCAAACTAGCATTGCACTGAGGCCGCGCACATATAAAAATGTATGAAAATTATATTATAAATACAAGTACTTGTATGAAACTTTTTTCTACTTGTATGAAACTTTGTACTTGTATGGAAGTTTGTACTTGTATGAAACTTTTTTCTACTTGTATGAAACTTTGTACTTGTATGGAAGTTTGTACTTGTATGAAACTTTTTTCTACTTGTATGAAACTTTGTACTTGTATGGAAGTTTGTACTTGTATGAAAGTTTCTACTTGTATGAAACTTTGTACTTGTATGGAAGTTTGTACTTGTATGAAAGTTTCTACTTGTATGAAACTTTGTACTTGTATGGAAATTTGTACTTGTATGAAAGTTTCTACTTGTATGAAACTTTGTACTTGTATGAAAGTTTGTATCTTGTACTTGTATGAAAGTTTGTATCTTCATACATTTTTCGTCATGTGAGGTGAGCGGGTCAGAAAACAATTTTAAGAAACGTATGAAAACTTTGGTCAGCCATATAAAACCACTAAGCGTAGCTAACAGACGCTGACAAAGTTTCATACAAGTACTAACATCTACTTATATGAAAGTTTTGAAATTTTTAAAATACTTCAAAAATGTGTTGCTACTATCGAAATGCAAGCTAAAAACACTTAAACGTATGAAAACTTTGGTCAGCCATACAAAACCACTAAGCGTAGCTAACAGACACTGACAAAGTTTCATACAAGTACTAACATCTACTTATATGAAAGTTTTGAAATTTTCAAAATACTTAAAAAATGTGTTGCTGCTAAAGAAGTGCAAGCTAAAAACACTTAAACGTATGAAAACTTTGGTCAGCCATACAAAACCACTAAGCGAAGCTAACAGACACTGACAAAGTTTCATACAAGTACTAACATCTACTTATATGAAAGTTTTGAAATTTTCAAAATACTTAAAAAATATGTTGCTGCTAACGAAATGCAAGCTAAAAACACTTAAACGTATGAAAACTTTGGTCAGCCATATAAAACCACTAAGCGTAGCTAACAGACACTGACAAAGTTTCATACAAGTACTAACATCTACTTATATGAGAGTTTTGAAATTTTCAAAACTATGAAAACTTTGGTCAGCCATACAAAACCACTAAGCGAAGCTAACAGACACTGACAAAGTTTCATACAAGTACTAACATCTACTTATATGAAAGTTTTGAAATTTTCAAAATACTTAAAAAATATGTTGCTGCTAACGAAATGCAAGCTAAAAACACTTAAACGTATGAAAACTTTGGTCAGCCATACAAAACCACTAAGCGTAGCTAACAGACACTGACAAAGTTTCATACAAGTACTAACATCTACTTATATGAGAGTTTTGAAATTTTCAAAATACTTAAAAAATGTGTTGCTGCTAACGAAATGCAAGCTAAAAACACTTAAACGTATGAAAACTTTGGTCAGCCATACAAAACCACTAAGCGAAGCTAACAGACACTGACAAAGTTTCATACAAGTACTAACATCTACTTATATGAAAGTTTTGAAATTTTCAAAATACTTAAAAAATGTGTTGCTTCTAACGAAGTGCAAGCTAAAAACACTTAAACGTATGAAAACTTTGGTCAGCCATACAAAACCACTAAGCGAAGCTAACAGACACTGACAAAGTTTCATACAAGTACTAACATCTACTTATATGAAAGTTTTGAAATTTTCAAAATACTTAAAAAATGTGTTGCTGCTAACGAAATGCAAGCTAAAAACACTTAAACGTATGAAAACTTTGGTCAGCCATACAAAACCACTAAGCGAAGCTAACAAACACTGACAAAGTTTCATACAAGTACAAACTTCCATACAAGTACAGTTTGTACTTGTATGAAAGTTTTTACTTGTATGAAACTTTGTACTTGTTTGGAAGTTTGTACTTGTGAAAGTACTGAAAAGTTTCTACTTGTATGAAAGTTTGTATCTTGTAGTTGTATGAAAGTTTGTATCTTCATACATTTTTCGTGATGTGAGGTGAGCGAGTCAGAAAACAATTTTAATAAACGTATGTAAACTTTGGTCAGCCATACAAAACCACTAAGCGTAGCTAACAGACACTGACAAAGTTTCATACAAGTACTAACGTCTACTTATATGAAAGTTTTGAAATTTTCAAAATACTTAAAAAATGTGTTGCTGCTAACGAAATGCAAGCTAAAAACACTTAAACGTATGAAAACTTTGGTCAGCCATACAAAACCACTAAGCGAAGCTAACAGACACTGACAAAGTTTCATACAAGTACTAACATCTACTTATATGAAAGTTTTGAAATTTTCAAAATACTTAAAAAATGTGTTGCTGCTAACGAAATGCAAGCTAAAAACACTTAAACGTATGAAAACTTTGGTCAGCCATACAAAACCACTAAGCGAAGCTAACAGACACTGACAAAGTTTCATACAAGTACTAACATCTATTTATATGAAAGTTTTGAAATTTTCAAAATACTTCAAAAATGTGTTGCTACTATCGAAATGCAAGCTAAAAACACTTAAACGTATGAAAACTTTGGTCAGCCATACAAAACCACTAAGCGAAGCTAACAGACACTGACAAAGTTTCATACAAGTACTAACATCTACTTATATGAAAGTTTTGAAATTTTCAAAATACTTAAAAAATGTGTTGCTGCTAACGAAATGCAAGCTAAAAACACTTAAACGTATGAAAACTTTGGTCAGCCATACAAAACCACTAAGCGAAGCTAACAGACACTGACAAAGTTTCATACAAGTACTAACATCTACTTATATGAAAGTTTTGAAATTTTCAAAATACTTAAAAAATGTGTTGCTGCTAACGAAATGCAAGCTAAAAACACTTAAACGTATGAAAACTTTGGTCAGCCATACAAAACCACTAAGCGAAGCTAACAGACACTGACAAAGTTTCATACAAGTACTAACATCTACTTATATGAAAGTTTTGAAATTTTCAAAATACTTAAAAAATGTGTTGCTGCTAACGAAATGCAAGCTAAAAACACTTAAACGTATGAAAACTTTGGTCAGCCATACAAAACCACTAAGCGTAGCTAACAGACACTGACAAAGTTTCATACAAGTACTAACATCTACTTATATGAAAGTTTTGAAATTTTCAAAATACTTAAAAAATGTGTTGCTGCTAACGAAATGCAAGCTAAAAACACTTAAACGTATGAAAACTTTGGTCAGCCATACAAAACCACTAAGCGAAGCTAACAGACACTGACAAAGTTTCATACAAGTACTAACATCTACTTATATGAAAGTTTTGAAATTTTCAAAATACTTAAAAAATGTGTTGCTGCTAACGAAATGCAAGCTAAAAACAATATGGAACATTTGGAAGTATGAAACTTTTTAATACGTTGTTGTTGTTGTTGTTGTTGTTGTTGTTGTTGGTTTTGGTGTTGTTGTTGTTGTTATATTGAACATTTTTATTAATATAAGTACAAAGGAAAATCTTCATATAAGTATAAAAATATTAAATTATTACCTTACTTGTATGAAACTTTTTAATACGTTGTTGTTGTTGTTGTTGTTGTTGTTGTTGTTGTTGGTGTTGTTGTTGTGGTTGTTGTTATATTGAACATTTTTATTAATATAAGTACAAAGGAAAATCTTCATATAAGTATAAAAATATTAAATTATTACCTTACTTGTATGAAACTTTTTAATACGTTGTTGTTGTTGTTGTTGTTGTTGTTGTTGTTGTTGTTGTTGATGGTGTTGTTGTTGTTGTTGTTGTTATATTGAACATTTTTATTAATATAAGTACAAAGGAAAATCTTCATATAAGTATAAAAATATTAAATTATTACCTCACTTGACAGAAAATATATGAAAAATTCAATATGGACAATTTATCATATTTTCGATGATATTGCCTAGTTAGTTTACTAAAGAAACCAACATGGTATTATTGGTAAAAATTCAACACATTATAAAACTTGTATTTTTCATACATTTTTGGTCATGTGAGGGTTTCCAAGCGTACTTGTATGAAACTTTTGTACTTGTATGAAACTTTTTCTACTTGTATGAAACTTTGTACTTTTATGAAACTTTTTCTACTTGTATGAAACTTTGTACTTGTATGGAAGTTTGTACTTGTATGAAACTTTTCTCTACTTGTATGAAACTTTGTACTTGTATGGAAGTTTGTACTTGTATGAAACTTTTTTCTACTTGTATGAAACTTTTTTCTACTTGTATGAAACTTTGTACTTGTATGGAAGTTTGTACTTGTATGAAACTTTTTCTACTTGTATGAAACTTTGTACTTGTATGGAAGTTTGTACTTGTATGAAACTTTTTTCTACTTGTATGAAACTTTGTACTGGTTGGAAATTTGTACTTGTATGAAACTTTTTTCTACTTGTATGAAACTTTTTTCTACTTGTTAATAAAAATGTTCAATATAACAACAACAACAACACCAAAACCAACAACAACACCAACAACAACAACAACAACAACAACGTATTAAAAAGTTTCATACTTCCAAACAAGTACAAAGCTTCATACAAGTAGAAACTTTCATACAAGTACAAAGTTTCATACAAGTAGAAACTTTCATACAAGTGAACTTGTATGAAACTTTTTTCTACTTGTATGAAACTTTGTACTTGTATGGAAGTTTGTACTTGTATGAAAGTTTCTACTTGTATGAAACTTTGTACTTGTATGAAAGTTTGTATCTTGTACTTGTATGAAAGTTTGTATCTTCATACATTTTTCGTCATGTGAGGTGAGCGGGTCAGAAAACAATTTTAAGGAACGTATGAAAACTTTGGTCAGCCATACAAAACCACTAAGCGTAGCTACCAGACACTGACAAAGTTTCATACTAGTACTGACATCTACTTATATGAAAGTTTTGAAATTTTCAAAATACTTAAAAAATGTGTTGCTACTAATGAAATGCAAGCTAAAAACACTTAAACGTATGAAAACTTTGGTCAGCCATACAAAACCACTAAGCGAAGCTAACAGGCACTGACAAAGTTTCATACAAGTACTAACATCTACTTATATGAAAGTTTTGAAATTTTCAAAATACTTAAAAAATGTGTTGCTGCTAACTAAATGCAAGCTAAAAACACTTAAACGTATGAAAACTTTGGTCAGCCATACAAAACCACTAAGCGAAGCTAACAGGCACTGACAAAGTTTCATACAAGTACTAACATCTACTTATATGAAAGTTTTGAAATTTTCAAAATACTTAAAAAATGTGTTGCTACTATCGAAATGCAAGCTAAAAACACTTAAACGTATGAAAACTTTGGTCAGCCATACAAAACCACTAAGCGAAGCTAACAGACACTGACAAAGTTTCATACAAGTACTTACATCTACTTATATGAAAGTTTTGAAATTTTCAAAATACTTAAAAAATGTGTTGCTGCTAACGAAATGCAAGCTAAAAACACTTAAACGTATGAAAACTTTGGTGAGCCATACAAAACCACTAAGCGATGCTAACAGACACTGACAAAGTTTCATACAAGTACTAACATCTACTTATATGAAAGTTTTGAAATTTTCAAAATACTTCAAAAATGTGTTGCTACTATCGAAATGCAAGCTAAAAACACTTAAACGTATGAAAACTTTGGTCAGCCATACAAAACCACTAAGCAAAGCTAACAGGCACTGACAAAGTTTCATACAAGTACTAACATCTACTTATATGAAAGTTTTGAAATTTTCAAAATACTTAAAAAATGTGTTGCTGCTAACGAAATGCAAGCTAAAAACACTTAAACGTATGAAAACTTTTGTCAGCCATACAAAACCACTAAGCGTAGCTAACAGACACTGACAAAGTTTCATACAAGTACTAACATCTACTTATATGAAAGTTTTGAAATTTTCAAAATACTTAAAAAAATGTGTTGCTGCTAACGAAATGCAAGCTAAAAACACTTAAACGTATGAAAACTTTGGTCAGCCCATACAAAACCACTAAGCGAAGCTAACAGACACTGACAAAGTTTCATACAAGTACTAACATCTACTTATATGAAAGTTTTGAAATTTTCAAAATACTTAAAAAATGTGTTGCTGCTAACGAAATGCAAGCTAAAAACACATAAACGTATGAAAACTTTGGTCAGCCATACAAAACCACTAAGCGAAGCTAACAGACACTGACAAAGTTTCATACAAGTACTGACATCTACTTATATGAAAGTTTTGAAATTTTCAAAATACTTAAAAAATGTGTTGCTACTATCGAAATGCAAGCTAAAAACACTTAAACGTATGAAAACTTTGGTCAGCCATACAAAACCATTAAGCGAAGCTAACAGACACTGACAAAGTTTCATACAAGTACTAACATCTACTTATATGAAAGTTTTGAAATTTTCAAAATACTTAAAAAATGTGTTGCTGCTAACGAAATGCAAGCTAAAAACACTTAAACGTATGAAAACTTTGGTCAGCCATACAAAACCACTAAGCGAAGCTAAAAGACACTGACAAAGTTTCATACAAGTACTAACATCTACTTATATGAAAGTTTTGAAATTTTCAAAATACTTAAAAAATGTGTTGCTGCTAACGAAATGCAAGCTAAAAACACTTAAACGTATGAAAACTTTGGTCAGCCATACAAAACCACTAAGCGTAGCTAACAGACACTGACAAAGTTTCATACAAGTACTAACATCTACTTATATGAAAGTTTTGAAATTTTCAAAATACTTAAAAAATGTGTTGCTGCTAACGAAATGCAAGATAAAAACACTTAAACGTATGAAAACTTTGGTCAGCCATACAAAACCACTAAGCGAAGCTAACAGGCACTGACAAAGTTTCATACAAGTACTAACATCTACTTATATGAAAGTTTTGAAATTTTCAAAATACTTAAAAAATATGTTGCTGCTAACGAAATGCAAGCTAAAAACACTTAAACGTATGAAAACTTTGGTCAGCCATACAAAACCACTAAGCGAAGCTAACAGACACTGACAAAGTTTCATACAAGTACTAACATCTACTTATATGAAAGTTTTGAAATTTTCAAAATACTTAAAAAATGTGTTGCTGCTAACTAAATGCAAGCTAAAAACACTTAAACGTATGAAAACTTTGGTCAGCCATACAAAACCACTAAGCGAAGCTAACAGACACTGACAAAGTTTCATACAAGTACTAACATCTACTTATATGAAAGTTTTGAAATTTTCAAAATACTTAAAAAATATGTTGCTGCTAACGAAATGCAAGCTAAAAACACTTAAACGTATGAAAACTTTGGTCAGCCATACAAAACCACTAAGCGAAGCTAACAAACACTGACAAAGTTTCATACAAGTACAAACTTCCATACAAGTACAGTTTGTACTTGTATGAAAGTTTCTACTTGTATGAAACTTTGTACTTGTTTGGAAGTTTGTATTTGTATGAAAGTTTCTACTTGTATGAAACTTTGTACTTGTATGAAAGTTTGTATCTTGTACTTGTATGGAAGTTTGTATCTTCATACATTTTTCGTCATGTGAGGTGAGCGGGTCAGAAAACAATTTTAAGGAACGTATGAAAACTTTGGTCAGCCATACAAAACCACTAAGCGTAGCTACCAGACACTGACAAAGTTTCATACTAGTACTGACATCTACTTATATGAAAGTTTTGAAATTTTCAAAATACTTAAAAAATGTGTTGCTACTAATGAAATGCAAGCTAAAAACACTTAAACGTATGAAAACTTTGGTCAGCCATACAAAACCACTAAGCGAAGCCAACAAGCACTGACAAAGTTTCATACAAGTACTAACATCTACTTATATGAAAGTTTTGAAATTTTCAAAATACTTAAAAAATGTGTTGCTGCTAACGAAATGCAAGCTAAAAACACTTAAACGTATGAAAACTTTGGTCAGCCATACAAAACCACTAAGCGAAGCTAACAGACACTGACAAAGTTTCATACAAGTACTAACATCTACTTATATGAAAGTTTTGAAATTTTCAAAGTACTTAAAAAATGTGTTGCTGCTAACGAAATGCAAGCTAAAAACACTTAAACGTATGAAAACTTTGGTCAGCCATACAAAACCACTAAGCGTAGCTAACAGACACTGAAAAAGTTTCATACAAGTACTAACGTCTACTTATATGAAAGTTTTGAAATTTTCAAAATACTTAAAAAATGTGTTGCTGCTAACGAAATGCAAGCTAAAAACACTTAAACGTATGAAAACTTTGGTCAGCCATACAAAACCACTAAGCGAAGCTAACAGACACTGACAAAGTTTCATACAAGTACTAACATCTACTTATATGAAAGTTTTGAAATTTTCAAAATACTTAAAAAATGTGTTGCTGCTAATGAAATGCAAGCTAAAAACACTTAAACGTATGAGAACTTTGGTCAGCCATACAAAACCACTAAGCGAAGCTAAAAGACACTGACAAAGTTTCATACAAGTACTAACATCTACTTATATGAAAGTTTTGAAATTTTCAAAATACTTAAAAAATGTGTTGCTGCTAACGAAATGCAAGCTAAAAACACTTAAACGTATGAAAACTTTGGTCAGCCATACAAAACCACTAAGCGAAGCTAACAGACACTGACAAAGTTTCATACAAGTACTGTTGCTGCTAATGAAATGCAAGCTAAAAACACTTAAACGTATGAGAACTTTGGTCAGCCATACAAAACCACTGAGCGAAGCTAAAAGACACTGACAAAGTTTCATACAAGTACTAACATCTACTTATATGAAAGTTTTGAAATTTTCAAAATACTTAAAAAATGTGTTGCTGCTAACGAAATGCAAGCTAAAAACACTTAAACGTATGAAAACTTTGATCAGCCATACAAAACCACTAAGCGTAGCTAACAGACACTGACAAAGTTTCATACAAGTACTAACATCTACTTATATGAAAGTTTTGAAATTTTCAAAATACTTAAAAAATGTGTTGCTGCTAACGAAATGCAAGCTAAAAACACTTAAACGTATGAAAACTTTGGTCAGCCATACAAAACCACTAAGCGAAGCTAACAGACACTGACAAAGTTTCATACAAGTACTGTTGCTGCTAATGAAATGCAAGCTAAAAACACTTAAACGTATGAGAACTTTGGTCAGCCATACAAAACCACTAAGCGAAGCTAAAAGACACTGACAAAGTTTCATACAAGTACTAACATCTACTTATATGAAAGTTTTGAAATTTTCAAAATACTTAAAAAATGTGTTGCTGCTAACGAAATGCAAGCTAAAAACACTTAAACGTATGAAAACTTTGGTCAGCCATACAAAACCACTAAGCCAAGCTAACAGACACTGACAAAGTTTCATACAAGTACTAACATCTACTTATATGAAAGTTTTGAAATTTTCAAAATACTTAAAAAATGTGTTGCTGCTAACGAAATGCAAGCTAAAAACACTTAAACGTATGAAAACTTTGGTCAGCCATACAAAACCACTAAGCGTAGCTAACAGACACTGACAAAGTTTCATACAAGTACTAACATCTACTTATATGAAAGTTTTGAAATTTTCAAAATACTTAAAAAATGTGTTGCTGCTAACGAAATGCAAGCTAAAAACACTTAAACGTATGAAAACTTTGGTCAGCCATACAAAACCACTAAGCGAAGCTAACAGGCACTGACAAAGTTTCATACAAGTACTAACATCTACTTATATGAAAGTTTTGAAATTTTCAAAATACTTAAAAAATATGTTGCTGCTAACGAAATGCAAGCTAAAAACACTTAAACGTATGAAAACTTTGGTCAGCCATACAAAACCACTAAGCGAAGCTAACAAACACTGACAAAGTTTCATACAAGTACAAACTTCCATACAAGTACAGTTTGTACTTGTATGAAAGTTTCTACTTGTATGAAACTTTGTACTTGTTTGGAAGTTTGTATTTGTATGAAAGTTTCTACTTGTATGAAACTTTGTACTTGTATGAAAGTTTGTATCTTGTAGTTGTATGAAAGTTTGTATCTTCATACATTTTTCGTCATGTGAGGTGAGCGAGTCAGAAAACAATTTTAATAAACGTATGAAAACTTTGGTCAGCCATACAAAACCACTAAGCGTAGCTAACAGACACTGACAAAGTTTCATACAAGTACTAACATCTACTTATATGAAAGTTTTGAAATTTTCAAAATACTTCAAGAATGTGTTGCTACTATCGAAATGCAAGCTAAAAACAGTTAAACGTATGAAAACTTTGGTCAGCCATACAAAACCACTAAGCGAAGCTAACAGACACTAACAAAGTTTCATACAAGTACTAACATCTACTTATATGAAAGTTTTGAAATTTTCAAAATACTTAAAAAATGTGTTGCTGCTAACTAAATGCAAGCTAAAAACACTTAAACGTATGAAAACTTTGGTCAGCCATACAAAACCACTAAGCGAAGCTAACAGACACTGACAAAGTTTCATACAAGTACTAACATCTAATTATATGAAAGTTTTGAAATTTTCAAAGTACTTAAAAAATGTGTTGCTGCTAACGAAATACAAGCTAAAAACACTTAAACGTATGAAAACTTTGGTCAGCCATACAAAACTACTAAGCGAAGCTAAAAGACACTGACAAAGTTTCATACAAGTACTAACATCTACTTATATGAAAGTTTTGAAATTTTCAAAATACTTAAAAAATGTGTTGCTGCTAACGAAATGCAAGCTAAAGACACTTAAACGTATGAAAACTTTGGTCAGCCATACAAAACCACTAAGCGTAGCTAACAGGCACTGACAAAGTTTCATACAAGTACTAACATCTACTTATATGAAAGTTTTGAAATTTTCAAAATACTTAAAAAATGTGTTGCTGCTAACGAAATGCAAGCTAAAAACACTTAAACGTATGAAAACTTTGGTCAGCCATACAAAACCACTAAGCGTAGCTAACAGACACTGACAAAGTTTCATACAAGTACTAACATCTACTTATATGAAAGTTTTGAAATTTTCAAAATACTTAAAAAATGTGTTGCTGCTAACGAAATGCAAGCTAAAAACACTTAAACGTATGAAAACTTTGGTCAGCCATACAAAACCACTAAGCGAAGCTAAAAGACACTAACAAAGTTTCATACAAGTACAAACTTCCATACAAGTACAGTTTGTACTTGTATGAAAGTTTCTACTTGTATGAAACTTTGTACTTGTTTGGAAGTTTGTATTTGTATGAAAGTTTCTACTTGTATGAAACTTTGTACTTGTATGAAAGTTTGTATCTTGTACTTGTATGAAAGTTTGTATCTTCATACATTTTTCGCCATGTGAGGTGAGCGAGTCAGAAAACAATTTTAGGTAATGTATGAAAACTTTGGTCAGCCATACAAAACCACTAAGCGTAGCTAACTGGCACTGACAAAGTTTCATACAAGTACCAACATCTACTTATATGAAAGTTTTGAAATTTTCAAAATACTTAAAAAATGTGTTGCTGCTAACGAAATGCAAGCTAAAAACACTTAAACGTATGAAAACTTTGGTCAGCCATACAAAACCACTAAGCGAAGCTAACAGACACTGACAAAGTTTCATACAAGTACTAACATCTACTTATATGAAAGTTTTGAAATTTTCGAAATACTTCAAAAATGTGTTTCTACTATCGAAATGCAAGGTAAAAACAATTAAACGTATGAAAACTTTGTGTTGCGACTAACGAAGTGCAAACTAGCATTGCACTGAGGCCGCGCACATATAAAAAATGTATGAAAATTAGTTTTAGCTAAGCAAAACTAAGTAAAAATAAGCAAATTTAAGCTTATTAACTCAAATATTAATACATCAAAGTGTTGATATTTGATATAATTCCTAGTAAGACTGTTAGTTAAATTAGAAGATGTTGATCATATAATGGTTTTCATATTCTAAACTAACAGTCAAAATTTTAGTATGAGAAAATTTCTCATACGAAAAATGTGTTGCGACCAATGAAGTGCAAGGAGGTAACATTGCACTGAGGCCGCACACATATAAAAATGTATGAAAATTAGTTTTAGCTAAGCAAAACTAAGTAAAAATAAGCAAATTTAAGCTTATTAACTCAAATATTAATACATCAAGTGTTGATATTTGATATAATTCCTAGTAAGACTGTTAGTTAAATTAGAAAATGTTGATCATATATTGGTTTTCATATTCTAAACTAACTGTCAAATTTTAGTATGAGAAAGTTTCTCATACAAGTACTAATTAGTACATATATGAAAGTTTTAAAATTTTCAAAATACTATTAAAATGTGTTGCGGCCGCGCACATATAAAAAATAACATGTATGAAAATTTTGACTTCAATGTGTTTCTAAAAAAAACTTGTATGTTAACTTTACTCATCATCAAGAAGCAAGCAGATGCTTTTTAAAATATTTTATTAATTAAATTTCCTAGAAGAATTAAGTTTACTGAAAGAATTGCAAAAGTGAAGAAATTAAAGTAAGTGCGGGTAAACAAACGGTGGCGGGAGTAACTATGACTCTCTTAAGATCGCCAAATGCCTCGTCATCTTACTTTTAAAATGTGTTGCGACCAATGAAGTGCAAGTAGGTAACATTGCACTGAGGCCGCGCACATATAAAAATGTATGAAAATTAGTTTTAGCTAAGCAAAACTAAGTAAAAATAAGCAAATTTAAGCTTATTAAATCAAATATTAATACATCAAAGTGTTGATATTTGATATAATTCCTAGTAAGACTGTTAGTTAAATTAGAAGATGTTGATCATATAATGGTTTTCATATTCTAAACTAACAGTCAAATTTTAGTATGAGAAAATTTCTCATACGAAAAATGTGTTGCGACCAATGAAGTGCAAGAAGGTAACATTGCACTGAGGCCGCACACATATAAAAATGTATGAAAATTAGTTTTAGCTAAGCAAAACTAAGTAAAAATAAGCAAATTTAAGCTTATTAAATTAAATATTAATACATCAAAGTGTTGATATTTGATATAATTCCTAGTAAGACTGTTAGTTAAATTAGAATATGTTGATCATATAATGGTTTTCATATTCTAAACTAACAGTCAAATTTTAGAGGCGCTTGTTAGAGCTGCGGCAACAAGCACTCTATAAAAATGATGCTTGTATGAAAGTTTCCTAGAAGAAATGAAAAAGTGAAGAAATTAAAGTAGGTGCGGGTAAACAAACGGTGGCGGGAGTAACTATGACTCTCTTAAGATCGCCAAATGCCTCGTCATCTTACTTTTAAAATGTGTTGCGACCAATGAAGTGCAAGTAGGTAACATTGCACTGAGGCCGCGCACATATAAAAATGTATGAAAATTAGTTTTAGCTAAGCAAAACTAAGTAAAATTAAGCAAATTTAAGCTTATTAAATCAAATATTAATACATCAAAGTGTTGATATTTGATATAATTCCTAGTAAGACTGTTAGTTAAATTAGAAGATGTTGATCATATAATGGTTTTCATATTCTAAACTAACAGTCAAATATTAGTATGAGAAAATTTCTCATACGAAAAATGTGTTGCGACCAATGAAGTGCAAGGAGGTAACATTGCACTGAGGCCGCACACATATAAAAATGTATGAAAATTAGTTTTAGCTAAGCAAAACTAAGTAAAAATAAGCAAATTTAAGCTTATTAACTCAAATATTAATACATCAAGTGTTGATATTTGATATAATTCCTAGTAAGACTGTTAGTTAAATTAGAAAATGTTGATCATATATTGGTTTTCATATTCTAAACTAACAGTCAAATTTTAGAGGCGCTTGTTAGAGCTGCGGCAACAAGTACTCTATAAAAATGATAGCTTGTATGAAAGTTTTCTAGAAGAAATGAAAAAGTGAAGAAATTAAAGTAAGTGCGGGTAAACAAACGGTGGCGGGAGTAACTATGACTCTCTTAAGATCGCCAAATGCCTCGTTATCTTACTTTTAAAATGTGGTGCGACCAATGAAGTGCAAGTATGTAAATTTGCACTGAGGCCGCGCACATATAAAAATGTATGAAAATTAGTTTTAGCTAAGCAAAACTAAGTAAAAATAAGCAAATTTAAGCTTATTAACTCAAATATTAATACATCAAAGTGTTGATATTTGATATAATTCCTAGTAAGACTGTTAGTTAAATTAGAAGATGTTGATCATATAATGGTTTTCATATTCTAAACTAACTGTCAAATTTTAGTATGAGAAAGTTTCTCATACAAGTACTAAGTAGTACATATATGAAAGTTTTAAAATTTTCAAAATACTGTTAAAATGTGTTGCGGCCGCGCACATATAAAAAATAACATGTATGAAAATTTTGACTTCAATGTGTTTCTAAAAAAACTTGTATGTTAACTTTACTCATCATCAAGAAGCAAGCAGATGCTTTTTAAAATATTTTATTAATATAAATTCGATATAAATGAAATTTTTAATTTCATATCATAGAAAAAATATACATTTTATAATAAATGTATATGTTTCATGTAATGGAAATTTAAGTAAATGTATGGTATATAAAAATAATTTTATTACTGAAATACCAAAATGAATAAATATCGTTCTTAAATATACAAGAGAACGAAAATTCTTTATTCAATAAATAATTGTAAAATTAAATACTACAATAAAGTACAAATGAAGCAACAAAAATTTTGTTAGCTGAACTTTATTATATTTGGGCTAATAAAGTCGATATATTTATACAGATGTGTTTTAAGCGACCAATGAAAGTAAGTGAGGTTTTCCTTACCTAGGCCGCTTACACAAAATATATTAGCGAAGCTCATATATATATAACTTGTTCACTTTCATTATTTAAATCGTTGCTTGTACGGTAGTATTATTTACAAAGAGAAAAATGTAAATGAAATATTACAATAATGTACAAATAAAGCAACTAAAATTTTGTTAGTTGAACTTTATTATATTTGGGCTAATAAAGTCGATATATTTATACAGAAGTGTTTTAAGCGACCAATGAAAGTAAGTGAGGTTTTCCTTACCTAGGCCGCTTACACAAAATATATTAGCGAAGTTCATATATATATAACTTGTTCACTTTCATTATTTAAATTGTTGCTTGTACGGTAGTATTATTTACAAAGAGAAAAATGTAAATGAAATATTACAATAATGTACAAATAAAGCAACTAAAATTTTGTTAGTTGAACTTTATTATATTTGGGCTAATAAAGTCGATATATTTATACAGATGTGTTTTAAGCGACCAATGAAAGTAAGTGAGGTTTTCCTTACCTAGGCCGCTTACACAAAATATATTAGCGAAGCTCATATATATATAACTTGTTCACTTTCATTATTTAAATCGTTGCTTGTACGGTAGTATTATTTACAAAGAGAAAAATGTAAATGAAATATTACAATAATGTACAAATAAAGCAACTAAAATTTTGTTAGTTGAACTTTATTATATTTGGGCTAATAAAGTCGATATATTTATACAGAAGTGTTTTAAGCGACCAATGAAAGTAAGTGAGGTTTTCCTTACCTAGGCCGCTTACACAAAATATATTAGCGAAGCTCATATATATATAACTTGTTCACTTTCATTATTTAAATTGTTGCTTGTACGGTAGTATTATTTACAAAGAGAAAAATGTAAATGAAATATTACAATGAAGCACAGCACAAATAAAGCAACAAAAATTTTGTTAGCTGAACTTTATTATATTTGGGTTAATAAAGTCGATATATTTATACAGATGTGTTTTAAGCGACCAATGAAAGTAAGTGAGGTTTTCCTTACCTAGGCCGCTTACACAAAATATATTAGCGAAGCTCATATATATATAACTTGTTCACTTTCATTATTTAAATTGTTTGCATATGCAGAGTAATATTAT